>NW_009936279.1:1850-3484 GCF_000696875.1 Nestor notabilis | reverse complement strand
CACCCCGCATGGGGGAAAGCAGTGGGCTCAGAGCCACCCCTCTGCCCACACAGACATGGGGGGTAGCGGAGGGTCGTCATCATCCCACATCAGGGGGGTTGCCTTGGATAAGAGGGTGGTCCCTAGGGCTGACCCACCACTCCATCCCCTGGGATACTCCAGACCCTCTTATTGCAGCCCCCTCACCGCACCTGAGGCTCCCCAGAGAGGGATTTACATCTTCCCAGGAGCTTTCCCCTTTCCCCAGCAGATCCTGCCAGCAATGTCCATGGGCCACCTGAGAAGCCCCCTGAGAAGCCCCCAGCCCCTGGCTCCCCTGCCCAAACCCAGCTAGAGACATCAAGACACCAAACGCCGGCCAGGAAGGAGCTTTTCTGCATGAAGAAATCACAGAGGGAATCAGAGGCGAGGCAGAGCATCAGGAGGAGCATGGCCACGGGGACCACCCTGGGGACCCCCGAGCAGCTGGGGGTTGCAGCAGCACCCACCCACCCCCCAGCACCGTGGGGCAGCAGCAGTGTTGGGGTTGTTCTGGTTTATCTCCCCCATTGGCGTAAGCGCAGCCTTGAGCGTGCTGGAGCAAAGGCAGGGATGCAGCAAGCCAAGGCTGTGGCCATGAAAGCGTCCCAGCCGTCCCCCAAATCCCAGCCCTGGGCTGGAGTCAGGCTGTAAGGAGATGAAATGGATGTTCCCAGGATCTGGCTCCTCACAGCGGGGACTCGAGCGGCCGCAAGGTCAAGTAGATGGGTTTGTCTGGGATAAGGATGAGGTCAAACTTGGTTCCAACTTCCACTGCTCTCATGGTCTCGATCTTGAAGTTCTCCAGGATCTGGGATGGAGGAGAATAGAGTGGATGGAGGAGTGGAATGCTGTCAGTCCCAGCAGCCATGTGCCACCTCCCCTGTCCCCGTGTCCCGGCAGCAGGATGCTCACCTGCATAAGGAAGATCTGCATCTCCAGCTCAGCGATCCTGCGCCCCAGGCACTGCCGGGGGCCGAAACCAAAGCCCAGCCCCTTGAAGTGCTTGGGGTCAGCGCCCAGCCAGCGCTGCGGGATGAACTGCTCCGGCTTGGGGAAGACCTCAGGATCCCGGCCCATAGCGTAGAGACCGACCTGTACCAGCGTCTGCGGGGAGGCAGGGTCAGCCCCGTGGAGCTTCGCTGGTGCTCGGGATGCAGGGATGGGATCCAGCCCCAGTGGATTCCACCCCTCCGTGCTCCAGGTCCCTCCTCCACCCAGAGCCCCATGTTTTTTGGGGGTGGGGGGGAGGGGGGGGGCCCCGGGGCTCACCTTGGGAGGGATGCGGTAGTCCTGGAGGATGACCTCCTGTGTGGTGTACCTCTGCAGGGTCACTGCCACAGGGTGCAGCCTGTGCGGGACAGGTCCCATGTGCCTCATTTTGGGTACAACGCAGCCTGCCCATGTCCCACCCTGTTCCATGACATCCCAGCAGCACCAGGAGGGAAGGGGCCGGGGATGTTTGCTGCCATCCCTCCTCACCTCAGTGTCTCCTTGATGGCAGCTTTGAGCAGCCGGATGGTCTTGAGCATCTTCACCCTGTCTCCCGCTGCCTCCCGCTTGGCAGCCAGGAACTCTGCCCGCAGCAGCTCCTGCACAGCCGGGGCCAGTGCCAG
>NW_009936279.1:1492-1708 GCF_000696875.1 Nestor notabilis | reverse complement strand
CATCCAGGGGCAGCTTGTCCGGCATGATGAGTCTGCCGAGGATGCCCATGTACTCCGTGGTGCTCTTGCGCTGCAGGCGCAGGTCCCGGTAGACGTTGTGTATGCACTTGTCCGCTGAGGAGGTACGGAGACATGTGGCTTTCCTCCCCCGGGGCCATGGCAGAGGAGGAAGGCACCAGATGTGGCACCACAGGACATCGCTGCCCCATGATGGTG
>NW_009936279.1:1141-1361 GCF_000696875.1 Nestor notabilis | reverse complement strand
GTGCTACCCTCAATGTGATGCCCATCATCTGCCCTTCCATCACTCCTGCATGGTTCCACATCCCACAGGCTCCAGATATGGAAAGCCTTCCTGGGCTTGGTGGCCCCGTGCTGCACACGTAGACCCAGGAGAAGGTCTCCGCACCGGTGAGGTGGTGCTGCGCTATGGAGCCAAGCTCTCGAAGGGTCTTTGGCTGACACAAGAGGCGCACTCACCCTGG
>NW_009936279.1:690-963 GCF_000696875.1 Nestor notabilis | reverse complement strand
ACATGGCACACGGCTGCAAGCACAGCACCTCTGAGGGGACCCATCCCCAAGCCCTCCACCCTCCCAGGGCCAGCTCCAGCCTTCCCCATGACTATGGGGACCTCCTGCTCACTCTGAGCACCACGAGGCCACAAAGGCAACCCTTGGTGGGTAGGGTTTGCTACAAGTTGGTGACCAGTAGATGATAAACAGTGTTTTATCAATCAGCAGCGTTGAGTTGTCCTCTACTTGTCTGGAGAGAGGACAACCCTCCAGACCCTACAGCAAAAGCTT
>NW_009936279.1:0-298 GCF_000696875.1 Nestor notabilis | reverse complement strand
GCTGGGGTTCGCCACTCACTTGAGGAGCACGCCATAGGGCTTGTTGCGGTAGGCACGGTAAGCCACCCATGGGGGCACGCTGAAGCGCTCCGGCAGCGTCCCCTCCGCCTGGAAGAGGGTGGCAGCATCCCGGGGGGTGATGATGTTCACACTCTCATAGATGCCCAGCTTCTCCCTGCCAGGGTGAGGGGTGAGGTCAGCCCAATGCGCTGAGCCCCATCTATGACCCCCCAGCTCTTCACCTCCCCAGACCAAGCGCCTTCACCCAGCGCCCCCAAATCAACCACTCTCCCCTTCG
>NW_009936278.1:16944-18351 GCF_000696875.1 Nestor notabilis | reverse complement strand
CGCTGCATGGACGGGGTTTTCCTCTCGCCCAACGAGGATGAGTTCGTGGGCAGGATCACGGAGGAGCTGGAGCACTTCGTGCTGCAGGGGCAGCTCCACAGGTGGGTCTGTGCCGCGGGGGACCCTCTGGTGCAGCCCCGGCCGAGGGCACACGTCGCAGCAGCACGTGGGGACTCGTGTCGTGGGTCTTGCGCTGGTTCTCCCAGGGTGAAAACGCTCCTGGGTCGTGCAGAAGGGTTTGGAGCCTGGCTCGGAGCATCCCTGCAGGCCGAGGACCCCCACGGGAGCTGTGGCCTGTGCCCTTCTCTATGAACACACCTTCAGGCAGCGTTGGTTTGGACACTGGTGGCTTTTGCACCAGCCAGAGCCTGGCCTGGCTTGTTAGTCAACCCCGGGCAGGGACACCTTCCACTAGAGCAGGTTGCTCCAAGCCCCTGTGTCCAACCTGGCCTTGAACACTGCCGGGGATGGGGCAGCCACTGTGAAATGCTCAGGGGTGGAACTGGAGTTGTAAGAAGGTGTTTAAATGCAGTGGAATCAAACGGGGTGTGTGCTCTCGTCCAGTCGTTGTCGCAGCTGCTGGTTTCTGGAGCACACTCAGACTGGGTGGAATGGGACCAGGAGGTTGTGCTGGGGATGTCCCACCACCGTTCCCAGCAAGGACACAGGCAGGACCGGGTGTCCCAGGCACAGACCATGTGCTCCCGCTGCTGCATGCAAAGCAAGCTCATGTAGACATCCAGAATGGGGAGGGGATTTGGGCTCTTTAATGTCAGAAAGTCCTGCTTGGCTTTTGGGCTTGGATTTTAACCCTGCACTGGGAATGACCTGGGGAAGAGGGAATGATGAATTCTTGCTGTGTTCCTGTCCTGTGCCTTCCTACAAGGTGCTGATGCCCTGGACCCCCCTCTCTCCTTTCAGCGTGCTCCTGTTCCCTCCCCTGTCCAGTCGCCTCAGGTACCTGATCCATCGGACCGTGGACAGCATGGATCTCCTGAGCAGCTTTTCTGTGGGAGAAGGCTGGAGGAGGAGGACGGTGATCTGCCACTCAGCTGTAAGGTGCAGTAGCTCTAACAGCACTTCTCTTTTCTATGGCCACAGGCTTTGTTCAAGCTTACAAGCACAAAGCATGTGTGGTGCTTCTCTGCGAAGAGGGGGTGTCTGTTACCGATGGCATCTTCCAGTTGCTGAGGAAGCAGAGGCTCTTCTGCACAAGAATAGCACCAGTGTGATGAGGAACAGCTGAGGGACTTAGTCGGGAGAAGGGAAGGCTCGGGGGGACCCTGTCTCTCTCTACAACAATCTTAGTGTCCTGGGTTAGTGGTGGCCTTGGCAGTGCTGGGGAACAGTTGAACTTGATGATCCTAAAGGTCTTTTCCCACCTAGCTGATTCCATGACTCTCTTTC
>NW_009936278.1:5727-16911 GCF_000696875.1 Nestor notabilis | reverse complement strand
ATGTATTCCCTCCTCTCTTGCAAACACCATGTTTCTTGGGTTCCTCTGCTCACCTCTTGCTGCTCTCTTGTTCCAGGCTGCCCACTGAAACCAGTGACCAAAAGCCCAGCACCAACCCCCTGGGGGCCGGGGGAGCCGAGGGGGGCGGCTGCGGCACCCCGGGGACGTGCATGGGGACAACCCTCGAGCCTCCGTGGGCTCCGGCAGGATCAGGAGGCCTCCCAGGAAGAAGCCAGATAAAGCCCTGTACGTGCCCAAGGCGATGCGCAGGAGGGAGGAATGGGGCGAGCAGGAGAACGCGGTGGCCGCCGGCGGGGACGCGGCGCAGGAGGAAGAGACCTGCCCCAAAGAGACCGCCCGGGAGGAGCTGGGCAGGGCTGAAGGAAGCTCAGGTGATGTCTCCTTGGCCTTTGGTGAGCAGGAGGAGGCTGGTGAAGGGTGTGTTCCAGGAGAAAATAATGCTGAGTGTCCCCCATGTCGTAGGGATGTGCCATCGTTACAGAACAACAAGGATTTCTCTGGGCAGGGAAGTCAGGATAAAGACTGTTCAGATTCCCTTTCTTCTGTGCACAGTAAAGCCCCAGCTGAAGCAGAAGAGCAAGATTTGAGCTGTGACAACACTCTTATACCAGAAGGTACCAAAATCCTGTGCCAAGTGCAAGCTGAAGACCAAAGCAGCCGGAATGCCGGCGTATTGGAGCATGCCAAAACCTCCTCCCTACCAGCCAGTAACTGCGGGGCAGACCCAGCTGAAGCAGAGTCAAGTGCAGGGTCACTGGTGCTGGAAAACCGGGATAAGAGCCACACCACTGCCAAGAGCCTGGAAAGCAGCGGAATCATGTCACTGCCTGAAGAACAAGACAAGGACTTGAATGCCAGCACCACGGAGGGAGGGGAGAGTTCCTCCAACCTGGAAAGCCCAGAGGAGTGCCCCAGTGTTGCCCAGGTGGAGCAGACCCAGTGCCAGAACCCCCCAGAAGCCCCAGATGAGCCTCTCCCTGCAGCTGAGCCCGTGTATGGTGCTGACCCATCATCTCCTGAGGACCAGACCGAGCGTGAGGCGGATGCTCCGGTGCAGAACCGCAGCGAGAAGGTGCCCGTGGTGGCAGAGGAGGACAAGGAGCGTTCGGGCTTGGCTGATGCTCTGTGGCACGAGCTGCACTTGTCTGCAGGGGACAGAGAGGAGAGCGTGGCTGTGCGCAGGAGGAGCAGCCTCGAGGACGACTGCACCGCAGAGCTCTTGGCAGAGGTAGTGTTCTGCCACCCGTGGGGAAAGGAGGTGGCTGAGGCTGGGCCCCAGGGAATGGGATTAGTCCCTGTGCTGGGGCTGAGCCTGGTGGCAGCAGCGTGGCCACGGAAGTGGTTTGCAGGGACCGAGGTGGAACCTGGAGGGTTGTTCTTTGAAGTGAAACCTCGTCTTTTTAATTGTTTTCTTCTTTAATCTTTTCAGATTGTGGGTTATTTAACTGTGAAGAGCATAAGCATTGAGAAGATCAGCTTAGACTATTCCAGCTACAGGGATGCCCAGCTGAGCGAGGGGGATTTTGGCCACGTTACTGAAATCTATGACTTCTCCCCGTCACTGAAAACAGAGGACCTGGTGGAAACGTTCTCAGACTTCCAGTGAGTATCTCTGAGAGCCTGAGCACAGCAGGGGCATGAAGGGAGCAGCATTCACACTGGGGTGAAACAACCTGTTGGATTTTGAGTCTTCGATTCACCTTCATGTCCTTGTGTCGGGCTCTTTCTGTGCCTTAAAGGACATTTCCTGCAGTTCATGCATGATTAAAAACCCGACTGGTTCTTCAGGGCTCTGTCATACCCATGGTTAGCTACGTGCAGGCTTATTCCCACTTACTCCTACAGGCATCAGTGAGTCTTCAGGTGCTTTCTAGGAGCTGCTTTGTTACTGCACTCAGGTACCTGAATGAAATGACAATGAAATTACATGCTTGCAAAGACTTATGTAAGAAAAAGGGCTTAATTCTGCTTCTGGAGATCAGATTTAATACATAAATCCAGGGAACAGAGCCTTGTGCCTGAGGGAGTGACGCTGCATCGGGAGCATAACAAAGTTCAGCCCCAGTTAGTGATAAAGGTCCAGCTCTGAACTGGTTTGTGTCTGCAGGAAGGTGTCTTCCTCCCGCCACCATCCTCCTCCTCTCTTGCTATACCTGGTGGATCAGATGGGAACTCTTCACTCTACAGATCCTTTAAGTTAACATCCGTCATTTATGTTTTCAATAAGCTCTTGTGTGTGTTTTCTCTCATGCGCTATTTCCATTCACAGTGAGCGCAACTGAGCTGAAAACATGGCTCTAAGCTGAGCAGTCGGTTGTATTTCCTGTGCTGCAGGAGGATCCTTGAATTCCCTCCTCCCAGATTCCAGTTTTTCACTGACACTTTGATTTTTCACATTGATCTCTTCACCCTCCGCTTTGGAAACCGCGTTTATAACTCACTTGTAGCTGTCCCAGCAGTCAGGTGGTGTCTGTACAGCACCACATAAATGACAAACTGGCTTTGTGTTACAAGAGCCCTGAGATTGATTTTGGCCAAGGGTTTCTTCTAGAAGAAGGCAGCTGAGGGGGTAATTGTACATTGTGGCCTTGAAGGGGGCACATCTAATGTTCTGCTCCTTTTCTTCTCTTTCCTTTTGTGTCAAATAGGTGTAATGCTTTGAAAAGCACTATCTGCCTACATAAAACCAGTCCTCGTGATAGCTCAGTGTGGTCCATGGGTTTCAGTGTGTGGGGAGTGTTTTTCTCTCCTATTAACCAATATCATTCCATTGTCTCTTCATTTCAGTGAGAGCGGGTTCAAAATCCAGTGGGTTGATGATACACACGCCCTGGGAATCTTCTCCAGCCTCTCCGCAGGTAGAGTGAGTGACTTGATTCATGCTCAGGGGCTCCGCGGAGCTGCTGAGGTCTCTGCTCATGCACAGTGACCCTGCACTGACCTGTGTTGAGTCCTGCACTTGGGTTGAGTGGTTGCCAAGGGCAGTCGTGGTTCATCGCGTCGTTCTTCCCGCACGCTTCCAACTTGAAAGGCTTTTCCAGCTGGAGAAGCTGGAATTGCTGTGGTGGGTGTGGAAACGCTGCTCTGCCAGAGCAGCAGGTTTGTAACTGGTTTGGGTGCTCACAGGGCACCTCTTGCATAGGGAGCGACTCGAGCTGTGTTTCCAGTCATGAATCTGTGTTGCCAGTGCAGGTTTATTCCGCTTTTAACTAGAGAGAAAGTCCTGCCTGGGGTACAGTGACCTCCTGGGGGCCTCCTGAGCATGGTGGCACACAGGGCAGCCACCGAGCTTCCTGCCCAACTGGCCTTCCTGGGGACAAACACCAAGCTCAAATCTGAGCCATCCCAAGAGATGTTTCCATCCAGCAGGCCCAAAGCTTATGCTCTTTTCTTGGGATTTAGAATCACAGAGTGGTTGGTGTTGGAAGGGACCTTGAAGCTCATCCAGGGAAGAACTTCTTCCTTATAGCTTCGTATGTAGTCTAATAACCTCAGAGTTGTCTTTTAAAACATGTCTGTGATTTCATGGCACTCTTACTGTGCAAGGAAGTGTGCTCCTGTAAGCCTGAGGTGACCAGAACGAGCTTGGCTCTTTTAGCGTGGGGCTTGAGAGAACACAGCAGCTGCTGGAGCTCAGATTATTCACTATTATTATACCACATACTGATTTATACCATATTGAGTCTGCTGATTTCAACACTCTTTTTCTTTGAAGCATCTCAAGCCCTGGGGCGACGTTATCCTGCTTTAAAGATCCGACCGTTGATCCATGCCACAAAGCAGTCCAAAATCAAGGCCCTTCAGCGACCAAGTAAGTCCATCTTTTAGTTATTATTAGTAGTATTTCTTGGTTTACCAGCCTATTACATCCTGAGTGGTCACCATGACGTGTTAAGTGGGGAAATACATATTAAGGACCAATATTTCTTGGGTTTAGTTGGTGTTTTAGAGCCTTATTGGCACTGCAGGACATGGAGCTGCTGTGTGGAGTCTTTAGTAGAAGCCTGAAGGTGAATTTGTATTTTTAACAGTGTTTTCAGTCAACTTGCATCCTATTTCTGTTGAAACTTCCTTCCTCAGCAATGCTGGTTGTGCCCACGTGCAGCAGCAAGGGTGGAGGATGCCATGACAAGAATGAATTTGCAGAACACTGTGACATTACATACATAGGAAGGAGAACTACAGCTGTTACCTATGTGTGTGTTTTCAGTCCCTTTTCCTCTCCTGCATTACAAGGACTGAAGCAAAATGCACCAAATCCTGTTGCTTTTTGTTCTCTCTTCAGCTAAGTGGGCTGCTGGAATTCAGGCTTTAGTCTTTCTTATGTTATTTATTTGCTTCTCTTCTGTGAGGTTTTAAGTGAAGGGTCGTGGTGTGCAGCAGGGAGGTGGAGCTGTAGCTGTGAGCACAGGAAGACCAAAGCACTAGCAGTGCCCTTTTGTGACTGGTGTCATCTTATTTGATATCAGTTGAAGGTAAAAGAATTGTTAAGCTTAGCCATTAGCATTGGTTTATTTCTTTTATTGCCTTTTAAAATCATATTGTAATCAGTTATACTTGCCACAGTAAAGAAATGCCATGAACCTGGTAGCAGCAGAGACTTTGCTGAAGGTACAACGATGCTGTTACTTCTCCAGTACACTGCAGTTAAACAAGTTTCTGTATGAATGGGTTCAAGGGACACTGTCACGGTTGGAAGTTCCTGAGTTTTAAAGACTGGTAGATTTCAATGGCACATCAAAGAAGGATGAGATTTGGGTTTACACTCTCCCCAGCACCTCTTTTCACTCTCACATCCTGATTCTCGGTGCTGGAGCACTTCTGAATCAGGTTATAAACTCCTGCTGGGGAACATTCTCTATATACTCTGGTGTTCAATTTAAACAGCAGTTATTTTCCAAATACATATTTGGCTCTTGGGCAGCTGACAGTGTCTCTTCTCTTTTAGTGTTTTCCTTTGTTCTTGTCAAGAAAGAGAGAGGGGCAGGTTTATTTCCCAAGCTTTGAGCTGCCCCTTTTGCTTTTGTTAATAAACCCTCTGAACAAGCCAAGCCAAGCCCTCACTGCTGACTGGATAATAGATTTGCACCCAGTTGCTGATAAATGAGTAGGAAATCACCGAATCCAACCCACTGTGCCCTTGGCTAAGGTTTGGTGTATTTGTTTCTTATACGGTGAGACTTATAGGCGGCTACCAGAAAATATTTGGAAGTTAGTGGCCAAAGGGCTTTCCCAAAGCATCTGATAGAGCCAAGTAGTCTTTAAGAAATACAGATTTTTCTTCCCTTGCTGCTTTCTGCTGGTTTGATTGGTCTCAGTTGAGCTCAAACTTCCCCAAGCATGGAGAGACTGGTTGGACTGCGTGTTCATTTTGTTTGCAGAGATGCTGAAGGTGGCCAGGAGCTGTTCCTGAAAGCTAATGGGGAATGATTCTCTCTACCACTGCAGAAGAGCCAGAGCTTAATTATAGCCAAGCAGCTTTTGAACTGCCATTGGAAAGTCTTAAGTACAAAGCAGGAGGCATATTTGCTAAAAGAAAAGGCAATTTACTGGCTATGGATAGAACAATTGCTCATGTTCCTGGGCTAAATGGGTAATGGAACAAAGAAAATGGAAATCAGCCCTTCTGGCTGCCAGGCCTCTGGTTTAGCCACCAGCCTGCTCCTGAACAAGCACTTACTTCCTGACCAAGCACTAACTTGATGGTTTTTCACCCATTTTTACCTAGAGCTCCTTCACCTGGCAAAAGAGAGACCCCAGACAGACACGGCGGTGGCCAAGCGGCTGGTGACCCGCGCCCTGGGCTTGAAGCACAAGCAGCAGGAGGGCTCAGGCACCGACGTGCTCCTGCCAGAAAGCTTGGACCAGGAGGAATAAATCATCTCAGCTAAAACAAAAAGCTGTATAGATGAGCATGGCTGTGATATTAAACTGCATGCAGAACAGTGAGTTGCCACAGGGGTGTTCTCTTATGGGTTAGCACCATCGTTCTGAAGTTGGGAAGGGGAAAAGTTTACTATTAATGAGATCTTGCACTTGAAGCCAAACCTGGTGAGGGTTCTGTTAGCTCTTTGTTATGGAGAGGATGCTGCTGGACTCTGGTTCAAAACATCTGTTAACACTGGGGCACTTGTATAAAGCGAGTCTGCTTACAGTAAAGCCTGTCCTATGTTAAAAAAGCAGCATTAGATGAAGGGAATTGTATCTTGTTGATCAAAATTGAGCTGTAAGCAAGAGCAGAGCATCTGCAGGAGTCAGAAAAAACTGTTTAATGTTTACACTGTGTTGTAATGTTATTATTGTTGAAATATCCCATCAAAATGACAAGTACTGAATGCAAGTGAGGTTCAGGGATTTCCTTATATACATGGCGTTTAAAGAGCCTGTATTGCTGCCTTGCACTGGTAGCAAGGCAAGTTGTACACTGATTTGGAAACCAGAACTTGACAGTTTTGGTGTTCCCAGAGCCTAGTTGGTAGGAGATGCTGTGAGACACCTTGTTGTGGCAGCAGCAATAGAGCATCCAACACCTCTCAGGCTCTGCTTTTGCTACACAGTCCAGCACCTTGAGACCAAAATGGAGTTTTCCAACTTACAGGAGGCTGGATGCCACCATCTGGGTCACTGGATAAGTAAATGACAGAAATACTCTTGACAGGCATTAGGAAAAGTCCTTCTGCATTCTTTAAGCCTCACAACATCCCTGTGAGGTAGGTTTTGGAGAGCACAAGTTGGATGCAGCCTGTTTCAATTCCCTTGTGGATTGAAATGGGCAGCTCTAAGCATTCAGTTACTTACAGAAGTCTTTTGTACAGAGGGAGAAAAAACTTCACTACTAAGAATTGTGACCAAGTCCCTAAACTTTCATGGAGTAGAAATACACAAATATAAAACATGGGTAAAACGTTTTTATTCAAGTAGCTGTGGCTGCAGCTCTGTAGCAACGTGTGGCCTCAAACAAACAGAGGAACACACTTAGCACCATTGTGAGTTTACCAAGTGTTCAAACCCTTGAAAGTCAACTTACACAGGTGGGTCTGTGACAGCACAGGTCCAGATCCCTGATGAGAAAAGCCATGAAGTTACCTCTGTAAGGTACAGTGATGATACAATGCCTTAACTAAACTCATCCTTTAAAGAACAGAGTGAATATCCAGCTTAGAAGGTAATATTAGATGTATGTAGAATCTATGGGGTGAAAAGCTTACTGTGTAGTGGAAATTCAGTGTCCAGCGGACTCATGATTCGGTCTGCGGAGTCTTGGAGATGTTCCAAGGGAGGTGTAGCTTCATGGAGCCCTGATCCACTTGTAGAAGGACCATTCTGCGTTAGCTGCTCCACTTACGAGACTGTGTTGGGAGTTGATTGTTGAATACAAGAGTTTCACTGCAGTATTAAATGATGCTTTACACTGTTCTGCTCAGAAAAGCTGCTCCATTTCTTTTCCTTTCCTGTATTTCTTTGCTAAAATGAAGTAATGCCATGGGAGCACTGAGGATCAGCTGCGGTCAAGAAGCAGTGTCACCAACGGAGGCCTTTGCGCCAACGGTGTGTTCAAGCTTGAGTCAAGGAGCTTAAAGATACCAAGATTAATGCCTTGAGGAAAATGAATGGTAAAGACATATTCAGGTTGTTGGCACCCAAAGACAAATTGTGCTTGCTGCAGCCTGGACCTATGTCTGTGAATAAAGATGGTGCTGCAAAGTGGAGGGAGCAATCTTTGTAGAGAAGGTTGGAATGGTGAAGATCTGGAGCCAAGTCGAGTCTAAAAGCCTGCTCCTAACTACCTCGGGTAGTTACGGGAGACAGATGATGGTCTGAGCACCTAAACTTGGAAGAAAGGCATCTTTAGGAAATAATTTACCTTGCTAATGCAGAGTTTGATTGTTTGCTTGATTTGTGTGTGTGCAGTGGTTCGGGAAACCTCGCTTCTTTAAATAGTGGGGTGGGAGGCGCTGCCCGTCTATCGGGTGGACACCTTGTTGTTTGTGAGTCCACTGAAGTGATCAAACTTCTGCTCTGTCTCCTCGCTGAAAGAGCCACCTGGGGAGTTCACACAAAGGGGACAGGTTTGAGCAGGAGGCACCAAAAGCAGCTCAAAACGTAAAGCAGAGAACACACGGGCTTTGCGCGAGCTGCGAGCATCATAGAGCGAAAGGCTCAAAGCGAGGACTAGAAGAGCAAAGATTTTCCTGGCCTAATTAATTTAAGCATTAGTTAAAGCATTATTTAAATCTTACCATTTACTATTTAAATCCAGGCAAGAGTCCTGGATCTTGGCTTGTATTGTAATTGGAAGACCATAAACTACCCCCAATTCACTGCTAACATTTGCTGCTTAAAAGAACCAGGTGATGCCGGGCAAGAGCTGGGAATGGTCTCCTTGATTCTGATGGTAAGTGGGTTCTGTTGGCTCCTCTCACATGGACCATACCCTTAGTTTTAACTTCCCTTGTCTCCCAACTAGCAAAAGCCATTGATTTGGAAATAGAAATCCTTCCAAGCTCAGCTGGAGCCCACCCAACGCTGAAGTGTCTGTTCATCCACGTGAAGTGGGTTTGGCTTTTCCAAACTAGGTCACAGCTGAAGCATGACACATGAGAAGTCTTTTTGTAAAAAAACCCAACAAATTAATAGGAAAAATCAGTGGCGACATGGAATTTCTTCAGGAAAAACATTCCTTGAAGGACTGGAGCCAACTCTGGAACTTGCCTTCTCCACTGGCTTTGTTTGGAGGGTGGCAGGCACTTGCTGTTAAACTGTTTTTAACACAGAGATTATCTTGCAAGATCCCCAACTTAATTCCACTTTAAACTGGCCTTGACATTAATGCAAATTCCAACTGCTTTGGCTTTGATATTTCCAGGACCAAACCAAAATTCCTAATTATAATGTTTTACAGGTATTCTAAGAAAATACTCCACAGTTTTACCTCTCATTCAAGAGCCAGGAAGGCATTTTCTGGCTCAAGCAGAAGCTCTTCTCCCCTGCTCTTGGTTGCTTTCCAAGAGAAAAGAAGCTTTGGGGTCTAAGAAGTCAGTCCCAGGTTGGGAACAGCCTGAGGCTGGGAAGGAGGTGGAGCTGTTTGCGGGACCTACTCAGGCACAAGTTCTGTGGTTGCACAAGAGCTTTCCTTACATCTGATGGCAGGGAAAAATGCTCATTTCCCTATGGAAGGGACACAGCTGGAACATCTGCTCTCCCCATCCTACCAAGCCTGAGGGATTTCTTTCAGAGCTTGACCAGTGTTGTGCTTGCTGCTCCAGTAACTCTATGATGCAGCACTTCTGAACCCCTCCTGCCACTTTACTCCTTGCAACCTGTAACAGACACTTTGGTGTCTGCTTCCCACAGCCTACAGCAAGCAGCACCAGTGGCGTTTGGGCTCAGTATTTCATCTTTCCAAGCACCTACACAGTGATAAACCAGCACGTAAACACCTTGCAGTGGAAGCACAGAATTCCTAGTGAGGAGCCAGGGGTGCAGCGGGTCCCTGTGTTCCCTGCAGGGGGGACTCTCACCTATGTGGCAGTTGTACATCCAGATGCGCTGCCCATCGTACCGGCTCCTGCATTTCATCACGTTGTTGGAGTAATCAGATTCAGCAACTTCATAGTTTGGGTTGATGACAACCTAAGCAGGGAGGGAAGAACATAAACTTATTTCCAGTGGACTCATCATGACACGTTTCATTACACCATAATACTTCTTAGCAGAAAAACCTAACTCGTTTTGCAAGGAGACACAAACTACTTGATTCAGGGCAGATCAAGCTCCCACCTTCCCCCATGCAGCAAGATACACCCTCATCGAACACCTCCTCATTTCACACCACAGCAGTGCAGACAGAAATAACTCCCCTTTGCTCCTCTCCGCTTCAAGTGGCTCTTTTTAGAACCACAGAATTCCTCCACTCCACCCACTTGCAGAGAGCAGACCGGAGGCACAGCCCTAACTCCTGCGAACACCACAATAGCACCATTTAGTCCCCAAATGAAGTGAGCTTTGCTTACAGACAGCTCAACAGCTCAGTACAACCTGCAGTGGGTGTAGGTAATGTGACATGTAGTGCAGTGTGCTAACAACAGGAGCTGTGCGTGGATTGTGATGGACTATCAAGCATTAGCTGGATGTGGGCTTCTTAATGTGGTTCTTAGGAGTGATTTCTCACTGGGGGATGTGATCTGTGTTGTCCTGGCGGGTAATTCTATCTCTTTTGGGTATGCTGGGAATATCATCTCTTTGTAATCCAAAGGTTCATAGAATCATGGAACAGTTTGGGTTGGAAGGGACCTTAAAGCTCCTCCAGCTCCAACCCCTGCCCCGGGCAGGGACACCTTCCACTAGAGCAGGTTGCTCCAAGCCCCTGTGTCCAACCTGGCCTTGAACACTGCCAGGGATGGGGCATGTTTATAGCACTGTAGATGTACAAATACATTAGTTACATTCCCCTCTAATGGGTGGGATAAAAGCAATGGCAGCAGCTCATACCTGGAAGAGGTAATCGCCTGGTGGGACATCGGTGATGTCGATCCACTGGCAGTCGATGTCGTGCCGATACACATCCCAGCACCCCACCGTGATCCCTTGTTCCCCAAAGTTGGCACATTCGTACTGCTTTTGCACATCTGAATGAGCAGGGTCAAAGGCACAGAGGGTTAGAGGCACAAAGTCACATCCCAGCAGCTCAGGCTGGGAATTTCCCACCCTCAGACACATCAGAGGAAGATCCATTTGTGCTCCAACTCCCACATCCAGTGATAAGCCACGAGTGGCTTGTACTGCCATAGCTGGGCTGTTCAGCTGCAGGGGAGGAGCTGCCACCCTCATCCCTCCTCACCCAGAGTCATGCTTTGGAATCTGAACACACACACTTGGCTTTTCAGAGCAGCTCGGAACAGGGATGTAAGGAGCTGAGGTCTGAAAACCGCAGCATATGGGGCCCTCAGGGGTTCTTACAGCTGTAGAGACCACTCCACACATCATACATAACCTCAGGACCGGTTTCTGGCTCCTGTCAGGCCACATTCTAACCCCACTTAGGAATGTGAGAGCATCTTTGAAGCCATTCACCTGGATGGGGACAGCAATAAACTCCCAGCACAAGTGGCTCTGGCATTTACCTGCTTCACATTCGGTGTCTTCCAGGCAGAAGCTGGCTTT
>NW_009936278.1:2652-5702 GCF_000696875.1 Nestor notabilis | reverse complement strand
GCAGATCATAGTGGGTGAACACCTCCATGCTGTGGTAGTGCCTGCAAGGCACAGACAGGGAGAGTTATCCGTAGGGAAAACAGGCACCCCTGTAATACCAGCTCTAAAGGGCAGCACAGCCTGTCCCGGAAGAGCTGGGCCAGTGGCTCGGGCAGGAGGACTGGGATGGCAGCAGCCTGGGCTTGACTTTATGCTGTTGCATCCCTCAGGCCCAGCATTCCACCTCCCAGCCCCATTCCATGCAGTTAAATACACACCACCGTGAAGTGCTATGGACCAAGCACTGCTGCAGGAGGTAGGGTGAGAGCAACTACAGCCAGGAGATACTCCCTACGGCAGCATCGCCCATCCTGCCCGCACGCTGGCTCCCAGCCTTTATTGACACACCAAGTGCTAAAGCTGCTCCAGGGGAGAGCCTTGCCCCAGCCTTTGGAGAACGACACCGTGTTTTGTCACGGCAAAGAAGGGAGAAAACACAGAATCAAACCCTCAGCAACCAGGTCATCACTTCCAGCAGCCCACAACAAGGAATATTTCACTGCTCCCCAGCAAGAGGCTGCACAGGGAGCTGGAGGCACTAAACCAGCACCGTGGCTCTGGGGATTGATGTGGGTTTCAGCAGCAGAATGGAAATCTATTGGCAGAACACTAACAGCAGATGGAAGCAGCTTCTCCGAGCACTCACTTCAGTCTGAACAACCTGGCAGCGGGGTTCCCATGTGATGGGCACCATCGTCTGAAACAGGGGAGTGTTGGTGTCAGCTCGGCCCGGGCTGGGCTGTTACACCAGCACCGCTGGGTGCAGCGGGCAGGAGAGAGCACACGACCTGTGCTGCAGCCCCCCGAGCTCTCAAACCTGGACCACAGCAGGGTCTGGGTGATGCTGAATGTGGGAAGATTGAGCTTTTCTGCCACGCTGGTGCTTGAGCCCAAAACCAAGCCTGTGCTTTGGCGCAGTTCAGTGCATGGGACTCGGTGAGGAGCAGACGATGTACCCGATGGAAGCACAGTTGTGTGCTCCACATGGTCAGGGCCGGGCACACAAGTGTGGTCACACTGATGCAACACATTGGGTTTGATCCCAGGCTTGGAACTGGGAGCAAACCTGCAGCAGGAGCACCCTATGGGGACACGGGGATGCTGAGAGCAGGCGGGTCCTTAACCCACTGCGTGGCTGCCCCCGCAATGGGCCGCTGCACTGGGACACACCAGAGCCCATCTGCACAGCAGCGAGGCAACTGTGTGGGGAGGCCCCAGGTCAAACCTATTGCTCAGGAGTTTAAACAAGAAACCCTAAAGTGCAGGAATCTTCTCCTTTCCAGCTGTAGAAATAATCATGGCTTAAACATTCCAACTCCCGTTATTGCAGCAGCGCTCAGGGCACAGATTTCCAGAGAAAGGAGGAGAAGGGAGGCAGAGGGAGGAAGCTTCTCCTCTAGAGAGTGGGTTTCTTCTCACCTCCTCCTGCCTTTCCCCATACCAAATATATATATATGTATTATACATTGATATATGTATGTAATTGCCACGTGCCAGCAGTTAATCACTTCTCACTCCCTGCTACAGGTCTTCCCCATTTTTGTTCTACTTCCCCACCAAAAGCCAACTGAACAGAAGCTCCCAGCGACGGGGTGAGGCAGCTCGGGAAGAGGCAGCGTTCTGCACCCGAGCTGTGGACTTGGAGCTGTCAGATTTGGCTGCCTCCGACCTGAGTTTGAGGTTCTCGGGTCTGACTCAGCCCTGAGCTATGTCTGAATCACTCAAAGGGCTGTTTGCATTCTGGTGTTTACAGACTGGAAGGACTGAAGAGGAATTGAGTTCATCCTCCTCCGTACAAACAGAATCCAGTTTAAAGCATGCAGATGGCTCTCGGCCTCTTCCTGATCCTTTCCCCATCTCTCCACGTGCCCAGCCTGCAACGTGCCTTGTGGTACCCAAATATTCCCTCAGCCCCTGAACACACCATTGCCTATTTACCTTCAGTTCTGTGCTGTGAGGTTTTAGCTCCTCTTGTGCCTCTGAGTGCACACGTTAAACCAACCTGTCTGCAGGGGAAGTGGCCGGTGTTTGCCCCACACCGTGATCTGAAGCTCCAGGCAGTGGCTCTGCTGGAGCGGTACCTCCACGTCTCACCTCCCGCAGTGCTTCAGGACTATAAATACCTGAGCATTGAGCATTCGCTGCTCCCATGATTTCACCTAAGTCTGACAGCAGTGGGGGGGGTTACTAAGCTCCCTTTTACCCCACATTAGAGAGAATCAACCTCGTAACAAGCCATCGGTTCAGAAGCAAAGCATCTGGATGGCTGCATTCCAGCTCCCTTTCCTCCCCGTGGTTTACTTTGGCTCAAACCATCCATTTCTCCCTAAAAATTGATGCATTTATGGCTGTGAATTCCCTGTTTGTCACAAAGAAGCCCCAAACAACCTCCCAGCTGTTCACAGTGTAAGTGCAGTCAAGATGTGTTTAAAAGATGCAGGATTCCAGCATGTCCTTGAGTCCTTTCCCAGGTGAGGGGAATAGCTCAGACGGCTGCATCTTTCTGCACACACAAACACACACTTCCTCTGCACGTACACACACGCTGCCCTCGCACATACATCTTAACCCCTGCATTTTGGGTGCAAACTTAAACAGGGCACATTTAGGTGGGAGATAAGGCAGAAGCTCTTCCCTGTGAGGGTGCTGAGGCGCTGGCACAGGGTGCCCAGAGAAGCTGTGGCTGCCCCATCCCTGGCAGTGTTCAAGGCCAGGTTGGACACAGGGGCTTGGAGCAACCTGCTCTAGTGGAAGGTGTCCCTGCCCGGGGCAGGGGTTGGAGCTGGAGGAGCTTTAAGGTCCCTCCAACACCAGGATTTGATGATCTCGTGCTCATACACCACCTCGTCACCGCAGCTCCGGCAGTAACAAGCTGCGGGAGGGTGACGCCTGCCCTAACACCCGCCGCGGCTCCAGCTTCCCAACCCCTGCTCCCCTACAAAGCCCCTGTGGGCAGAGCAGGGGCCGGGGGGGCCCCACCGGTGGCCGTCTTGGCAGCACCAGGCGTGGCG
>NW_009936278.1:0-2615 GCF_000696875.1 Nestor notabilis | reverse complement strand
GGGAGGAGAAGCGCAGGAGGCGCCGGTAGCCCGAGGTGAGGGAGGTGTTGGCGGCGGAGCTGGCCAGGCAGTTCTCCTCCAGGGCACACTGCAGCATGAACATGGGCCGGTCCTCCAGGTACGCCGTCTGCTCCACCAGCTCCGCGTTCAGCACCAGGTCAGGCGCGGCTGCGAGAGGGGGGCTGGCGTTACCCGATGGGTGCAGACAGCTCAGGGCGCACACACACACGCGCAATCAAATCTGTGCTACTCACTCTCCGAGCAGGACACACCAGCACCGAAGCGACCTCCTCCTCTGGGGCAGGAGACGTGGGCTCCGTCGTGACGACAGTGGGCCAGGGACATCTCCGTGCCCGAACACTTGACGCCGCTCATGACGACGTTGTCAGCGCTGATGTCCCCGTGCCAGTACCAGGTTTCCTGGGAAGCAAGGCAGAACAAGGCGCTTCACACGCTTCGGTGTTTAGGGACTGCTGGAGGAACGTTCCTCCCCTGTAACTTGCAGTCTCCCTCCGGGGAAGGTGAGTGCAAGAGCACACAAGGAGACAGATGATGCCAAAGGATGCTGAGGCAGAGCAGAGTAACTTGGGGAATGGGCCCAAGTGTGTTTAAGCAGAAGGCTGGTCACTCCGGGGTTTAATCCCAGCCCCACGTGCCCTGCCCTGAACATCTGACCAGTGTTAAGCAAATCTTCCTCCTTGTTTCTGAGCTGGTGTAAGTCTCTGTTTGCTTTTAATCCCGCTGTAAACTCGCTTTTCCACCCCGCTGAATTCATCCTTGGGCTGTTCCAAGCCATCTAGGCCATGCTTTGGGAGAGATGCCCAGCGATCAAAGCACATCTGTCTTGTGACATCTGTGCACTTGGGAGGGCCACGAGCAATGCCAGAGCCTGCCTGCGCAAGGAGAGGAGGCAGGATCCGCAGCCAGCCTGGAATGCTACTAGGAACAAGGCATCTGGGGAGAACCAGGACTAACAGGGTGTGATAACCCAGGGGTCTGCACCTCCTGGTTTCAGGGGGGGATTCACTGATGCTCAAACCCTCATCTCCATCACCCAGCTCTCCAAAACTCACGGGAACAACAGAACATGAGCTCCCACCATCCAGCACTCCCCAAACTAACCCTGGAGGAAGCTGCAATCGCAAAGCTTGGGAGAAGGGGAGGGAAGAAAGAAGAAAACATTCATCAGATCTGTTGGTGTCAAAGCACGTTTCCAGGAAGAGAAACCCATCTGTACAACTGCTCCCATCGCACCAGGCTGTTTGGTAGCCCCGGCAGCAACAGGGCTGCCCTGTTCTGCACAGTGTAGCTTTATGCTCATGGGGCTGTTGCAGCCGGGATACACAGAAGGGCTTTTTCTGCCCTAAATACCAGCAGTCTCAGCTAGAGGAAAAAATGCCTTGTTCCTTGCTGGCCTCTCGGGGCTGTGTCAACAGAGCCAGGCGGTTGGCAAGGCCAGTGCTGAAGGGACGTGGCTGTCCTCAGCTCTTGTACTCTGCTTGGCAGCTACACGGGGAGATCAGCTGGAGGAACCAGGTTGCGCATGGACATGGCTGCAACAGCGGCTCCAGCCTCCTGCCCCCTAAAGCAACCCCTCGGCTGGACCTGCACATCCCCTCCAGCAACAGATAACCCTTAAACAGGTTGGAATCTGCCTGCCCACGAGCCCCCTGTGTCCTCCTGGACCCGGAGCGGTCACTGCTCATTGCAGGGTTTAACTGTCCATGTCCCTGCTTCCTCAACAGGCAGCCCCAAGGATGCTGCAGTTATTGCGTCAGGGCCTCAGTGCTCCTGCCAGCACAACGAGAGGCTGTGGCTGCCACATCCCTGGCAGTGTTCAAGGCCAGGTTGGACACAGGGGCTTGGAGCAACCTGCTCTAGCGGGAGGCGTATCAGCACAGAGCAGTATCATGCACCAGGGCTATGACCAACTCCAGCTACTTACACCTGATGCCATTTATCCATCCGGGAACTGGGTGGGAAACGCTGCTGCCCGCCCCCCTCCCAGCTTTAGGGTTGCTGCTCTGCCTCCCGCAGCCAGCACAGCAGGCTGCCGCTCACCGCGCCAAAGGGCTTTGCTGGGAAAGAACACTTTATTCCTTTGTGGTTATCCCAAGCTTGTTAGTTGGAAGCTTTTATCCTTTCATTAAGTGCCATTCTCAGTCATGTGCAAGCAGGGAGGGTTTAGGGCATTTGCCATTAGAGAACCAAGAAACACAAATGACGTGGGGAGCTGGTACCCAGCAGAGCACACGCTGCACTGAGAAGAAATTACAGGAGCAAAATCTAACTGGTTTTAAGTGATTTGACACCAGGTTAAACTTGGCTTCCGCACTTCGGGCAGCCTGAGGAGTTCAACTCCCTGATGACTCAGGCAGGGCCAAGAAACTACATGGAACCACAGCCCAACCGGGGGTAAGGGAGGCCGGCTCCCCGGGAAATCTGCGCTGGGAAAGCAGCAGCTTTGCCACAGCTTCTGCTCCCTGCTTCCCCCAGGGGCTGTTGTGCAATAAGGTTTAACCTCCAGGACCCCTCTAGACAGTGCCCTGAAGGGGAAGGCTGGGGTTTGCTGGGTTTTGGGGCATTCCTCCTCCTGCAGCACGGCTGCGGCAGGG
>NW_009936277.1:381-702 GCF_000696875.1 Nestor notabilis | reverse complement strand
CCCCAGCTTCCACCCCAGGGTGCTCATCCCAGCAGCATCCCTGGATCCCACACAATGGGGGAGGCGAAAGCCTGGCCAGACAGCACGGGTGACTGTAGGACACCAAAGGCACCACAGCACAGTGTGGGACAGGGACCCAAGCAATGCCAGCCTAGGGGTGTGCACTCACTGTGGGGCAAAGCACTATAGGGTGGCATATAGGACATGGCCGTGGGGCTGCACCCTGGCAGCATCACCGTGGGGCAGCAGTGCTGCAGCTGCTGGAGCACATCTGGCTGCCTCTCCTGGCTGACACCTCCTCCACACCCCCCCCCCCCACCG
>NW_009936277.1:0-347 GCF_000696875.1 Nestor notabilis | reverse complement strand
CGTTCAGCTGAGGAATGAAAACAGCCGCTGCTCCCCTGCCCCCCGGCCCCATGGGGCTGTGACCCCTCGGCTGCCTGGGGAATGACAAAATAAACCCTGTGCAGGAGGAAGCGTGGCTGCAGACGTCCAGACCCTGACCTCGTGTGCAGGCTCTTGCCCTCCGCCCCATCTTGGGGGATTGCTCTGGGTGGGCTGGGGGGGACGATGCACTGTGGGTCCTTGGCCTTTCTATAGACTTCCCACCTCCCCAGGGACACCCATTCCCTCTTTGGGGTTCCCAACTCCACAGGGAACCCTTCTTCTCTTTGGGGTCCCCATCTCCCCAGGAACACCCGACCTCTCTTTGG
>NW_009936276.1:0-45441 GCF_000696875.1 Nestor notabilis | reverse complement strand
GGTGGGGTGGGGAAGTGTGTTTATGAGTGAATTTCTAGTTTGACTCAGGAGAAATAATGTAAAACCCTGAAGAAAAAAGACTATTTGAATACATTTAGTGAGGAAAATTCAAGACTAATTTCTCAGTGATATATACCAGTTTTACTCCAATCTATCTATCCTGGGAAACAAGGCTGGAGACTTCATTTTCCTCCCTCTTACATTCGTAAAGACATACAACTACTTCAGGAACACCCTCTTACTAGTCCCTTTCCCTCATATCCATATTTATATTTAAAATCAGTACATTATCAATTAGTGTAGTACAAGTGAAATTCATGGTCTTTCATTCATTATTCATTATGGAAAGATGCCAAACTACTGCTGATTTAGTGTTTTGTATTTTACTGTCAAAAATGCATTCTCCTGTTGTTTCCAAATAGTAAATGGAAACTCAAGAAATATGCTGAAATTGAAAAGAATATAAATTTAGAACATAAAATAATACACAGGGTAAACCTGAAAGCTCTCACTGAGTTAAAAAAATGAGGATGATGATAGAAAGGAAAAGAGGCACACGTCACCTCAAATTTCAGATTTCCTAACAAGGTGAAATGAGGGTCTGACTGCCAAAGTGGAATTAATCTCACTTGCCTGTTTGATGTTATCCATGTCCATATTTTATTGAAGGGACCTTGACTGTGAAAGAAGTAGACTCGGTATTGATTACAATCAAAAAACTTCTGGCCTGGGTGGTGTTGGCTGGCTGTGTCACAGCAGCAATTACACAGCACTGCTCCCTAGAGACTTTCACCTACTTGTTAGATGAAATCAATAACTCCCAGACAAGCACTGAAATGACATTTCAATGTTTACAAAGAACATTGCCACTTCAGGGCTGCCTTTGAAAAGTTTCTAACGGTGATGGAGGGGGCACATGGAAGGTTCTGTGTAGCAGCTACACACGGTTACTTTCAAAGGCATTAGTCATCATTTGAGGGTGCTTTGTAAAGACTATGTAACTATTTAGTGTAACAGCGCATTTTGAAAGGAATGTCAGTGAAAACTCCAAGCATGTGTGCTTTATGAATTGCTCGTATGGGTCAAGGGAAGATGGGGTCCCTCCACCATTCAGGCCTTCTGGGCCATTCTCAGCTGGCCTTTCCTTGCATCTTCACCCTTGCTGCCACCCAAGTTTATAATTTAAGCAAGGTATGTGCCTTACATTGCAATCAGCTGTGAACCTACCATACTGCAGCTGATGGGCCTCGGGGCTTTGTAGAGACCCATGAGATTGGTACAACATTGTTCTGTTAAAATAACGCTCACATAAAAAAACCCCAACCCACAACTGTGTGTGGATGTACTTGGTGTCTTTATACAAGGTACTGGTTATTTTGTTTGCAGTGAATTGTTTCAGGAAGATCTGGTGCTGGCCTTTCTCATGGACTGTGTGTTGGTCTAGGTGGACCACAGGTCTGTGCCAGTACAGCAATGGTATCAGTAACACTAGCCTGTAAGGTTTAGTACCGTAGCTACCATTTTCCAAGGTTCACGACACATCTGCTACACTAACTGGAAAACTGAACAAACTGTAATTGTAACAGAAGCTATCATTCAGGATAGTAGGAGTGTGGTAAAATACAATTAAATGAAAATTCCCTGAGAACTATCTGTTCTTTGCTCTCTTTTTATGTAACATATAGTTCTTCATTCAGTGAAACACTTAACCGTATGTTTAAGTTAGCCATAATATTTTGAACAAAGTTTTAGTTATTAAAATTAAAAAAATCTTAAAATTCAATTTTTGTTTAATTTCTCACTGGATTAAGACTTATTTGAATATACTTTTAATTCCTTTAAACAGGGATACAGGAAGACGCAGAGTGAGATTTGGCAGATAAAATCTGATTTAGGCAACTGTTAATGTCTTTATTTCAAGACAGCAATAATTTCTGCACTGGTGATTCAAAAAGTCACAAAAGGACCTCCATGTTTTTTCTGAAAATTCTCAAATACCTAGATTTAGATAATGATACTTAAGCATCCAGGCCTGGCAATGAACATACTTTTCTGCTGTTGTGGTTTAACCCTAGTAGCAGCTAAACTGGTAGCAGCTAAAACCCACAAAATTGCTTGCTCACTTCCCCTCGAATGGCTGACTTGAGAATCAGAAGGGAAAATGTGAGAAAACTTACAGGTTGATATAAAGTAGGTTTAATAGGTAAAGCAAATGCTGTGCACACCAATAAAGCAAAACAAGGAATTTGTTCACAACTCCCATGGGCAGGCAGGTGCTCAGCCATCCCCAGGAAAGCAGAGCTCCCCCACGTGCAGAGATTACTTGGGAATACAAATGCCCTAACTCTGAATGTTCTCCCTTCCTCCTTCTTCCTGCAGCTTTTATTGCTGAGCATGACATCATATGGTATGGAATATCGCTTTTGTCACCCAAGTTCAGCTGTCCTGGCTGCGTCCCCTCCCAGCTTGTGCACTCTCAGCTTACTCTCTGGTTAGGTAGTGTGAGAAGCCCAAAAACCTCGATACTGTGTAAGTACTGCTCAGTGATAACTAAAACATCGCTGTTTCATTAATGTTTTCAGCACTGTTTTCATTATAAATCTGAAACACAGCACTATACAAACTACTGTGAAGAAAATTCACTCTATCTCTGCCAAAACCAGTATATGCCTTTCAATTTCATCCTGACTTAGGAAGGCTCTTAAGTACTTGTATTTTATCTCCTTGCCTATCGGTTGCAGGAAGCAAGAGATCCCTGCAACCTGGGAACAATTGCCTTTTCAGATAGACATGATTTAAACCCGTATTTCTCATTTTTTAATGAAAATGCTTTCAGTATCAGGATAATGGCAAAACCAGTTCAACCTTCTTATTGAATTTAGGCCAGTAGGGCCTCTCAATTTTTTTGGGATTACTGAAGTGTAAATAAGTTACTTGTTATTTATATTGATTGTTATAGTTAAAGATAACTAACTACTTATTTCTTCTATTGCGAAAAATATAAAATTCAACTTGAGAAGTACAGAGGTGGGATTGGCAGGTTCTTTCCCATTGCTTTATGATATTATATAAGTAGCAATTCCTGAGCACCAAGAAAATATCAGATTAAACTCTCTCTATTCATACTTACATATCGGTGGATACTCTATAGCCCATTTGCAGAGAGATTATTTTCTGATATGTTTTCTTCCTTCAGTTTGAGAAGCATACTGAAAAACACACAGAAAACACACATTTAATCTGTAGTAGTTCAGATCTGTAACAGTATTTCTCATATGTTAGCTCAATGAAACCCAAGCTTTACAAAATATGAAGAGCAATTCAAATTTCTGACTTTTAAATGAATCAGGTTAAATGGACAAGTGGTATGAAAAATGCCTAATACCTTGCTGAACCACAGGAGATCTGTCACCATTCTGCCAGTATGAACTGAAAAGATCCATTAATGACCTACCTCATGCAATATTTACTGCTCTTACATCAAATGGGTCTGCTTGTTATACTAAAATAGCCAGCACCAAGAATACTGCTGCCTTACAGCAGAACAATAATAAATCAGTGAGCAACAACTGCCCTCTGGAATTACTGCATCTACTGAAAATTTACCAAGTGTCAACAGAATCCCAACTTTCCTGGCTTCGCCAGAAGTTGCTGTGGAATGGAGAACAATATCACTTCTGTTTGCTTTTTAATAAGCAATTGAGAAGGTAGGGAATAGATTTGTTCCTTTTCTTCTTCAACGTTGTAAATTACAAAGAAATCCTGAAAGGAGATCTCTGGAGTTAAATTTTTCTATAGAGGTTCTTATTACTGGTTGCTTTTTCACTCTGAAAATGTTTAATCAACTATAGGGGACTTAATATATTTGTGTTTAAGAATTCCATTTCTCTTGTTGACACAAACATTGGTACAGGTTTTAAAACAGTAAGTATCTAAAGTTTGCATGGATATAAACACATCTGTGTCTTCGAGACCCAGTTTGAGCATGTCCAGTTTCAATGTTCAGTAGTACAGCTGGGTACTTCTTGGTTTCTGAATCCCATATCTCCACCATCAGAGCCTTTGTTGAAAGCATGTCTGTAATGAAGCAGTATCAGTCAAACTGTAAACTAAGTTTATGATAAAACAAAAAATAAAACCCCCCAAACCCCAGCAACTCAAAAATTGTGCATACAATTAATAGGAGAAAGTTTTTTCACTACAAGTTCCAAACTGCATTTTCTTTGTTTAATTAACACTTTGAAGGAGAAAAGTATTTGCTAATGATATAACAACAAAGACCTTAGATGAGAAAGTAAACATAACATTATGTATTCTCTGTGATCTGTAGTGTAACCAGGAAAGGCCAGAGTTGATATTTTCCTTGGGAAAAATAGTGAATAAAATGTATACTACTCCCCAGTAGTAAACAATTCTTCAGTTTTCTTCATAAAAAATAAAGACTTCCAAAAAGTTACTTTAAAATATACCCTTTTGACAGCCACCTTTCTGAAAGACAGTATGTCATGTATAAACAAAATTGCTTTTTATGTGATGAATTATAATTTTAAAAGCAGAGGTGTTCATAAAGACATGTATGTTATGAAGTCATTAAGACTATACATTCAGGTGCTTCTCTTAGTTCTGGCTACGGCTGCTTTTTAATTTTCTTAGAATGTTAGTAAAACATTTTGTTGTTAGGAAATAGCTTTGCAGTTAAAATGTTATTTTTAGATTTTTTTACTGAAGTATTTCATGTTTGACTTCCTACTTACACAATTAAATAAGGCTTTTATACTTTATATGGGCTGCAGTTTTTTGCATTCATTTTGAATTCTAATAGCTGTAGATGGCTATGTGCATTGAAAAACTGAATTATAATATAGAAGCAATCAATGAACTAAAACCTCAGATTTAGTTCACTTTCATTGAAGTGGAGACAGAAGCAGGACTTTCATACTCTCTTATGTGTGTCATCAGTACTGGAGGTGATCCTAAAAAGCACTGAAATCCATTTTACTTTGTAAAAGGGGACGTATCAACAATAGTGTTTTGAGTAATATCATTAGAATAAATGTTTGGGTTTTTTTGTTCTTTTTGGTTTGGTTTGGTTTGGTTTTGTATTTTTTTCTTGGAGGGGGGGAGGGGTGGTGGTGGTGGTGGAAGATATGTCCATTTGAAAAGACGCTCCTGCTCATCTCCACTTAATAAACTTTGGAGGTTCACATTGTGGAGCAGATCAGCTGCAGTGCTTGCTAATCAAGTTGTGGTCAAGTGGGGCTGCTCAGAATTAGTTAAGTTTACAGGGAAAAAAAAATATTCTGAACAGTTTCTCACTTATAAATAATTTTGTATCTTAGTTATCCTTTTGGTTGTGTTTGTTTGGCTGTACTTGTTTATTTTTGTTGTTTGTTGTTTGGTTTTAGATTTTCCCTGGATGTGAATTAATTAGAAACTTTTAATCTCGTATCTGTGCTTGCTGCATGCTTGGGGATTAATAAAAGGAACAAAAGTCTCAAAATGTTAGGCAATTTGGAGATCAAAGATGAATTTAGCAGAAGGCATCAAGCAGAAAGATTAATCTGAAAATTAAAACCCACAAGACATACAAACCTAATTATTTACTGTCAGGTAATCCTGAATCTCAGCTAATTTTTATTTTGTGCCGTCACTTATGCTTTTGCAACCTAAATGTAAATAGAATTTTAAAACACTCCTAGATAAAAAATAGAGGCAATTAATACTCATTTTGTACCAGTGTTAAGATGCAAAGTATGCAAGATACCAAGTATTTATGGATCAAGCTCATTTCATTCAGTTTTGCTGCTTAGGCAGAACTCTTCTGGAATAACTATTAGCCCGTTTGAAATTTTGAAACCATTTTAAAGGAAGAAGCCTCACATTAACTCTTAAAACCTTATTTTTCCACTGATGTAATTTTAAGAATAAAATGAATGAACATGTCATGAATAAAGTGAGCAGTTAATAATTTTATACTTTCTTGTGTGTGTGACATCCTATGGTAATATGCGTCTGTGAGAGGGCATCTGTGAGGGTAATCTGCGTGTCCACATTCTGTCCTGTCCTGGGTTCAGCTACAGCAGTCATTTTTTCTCCTTCTTAGTGGCTGGTGCGGTGCTGTGTTTTTGACTTTCAGCCTGGGAACAACGCTGATAACACCAATGTTTTTAGTTGTTGCTCAGTAATGTTTACTCTGACCAAGGACTTTCTCAGTCTCATGCTTTGCCAGAGAGGAGGGGAAGCCGGGAGGAAGCAGAGGCAGGACACCTGACCCAAACTGTCCAAAGGGGTATTCCATACCACAGCAGGTCATGCCCAGTATAGAAACTGGGGGGAGTTACCCGGAAGGCCCAGATCATTGCTTGGGTCAGGCTGGGTATTGGTCGGTGGGTGGTGAGCGGTTGTGTCTTCTCCCCTTGTTATTCCTCTTATCATTATTATTGGTAGCAGTAGTGGTTTGTATTATACCTTAGTTACTGGAGTGCTGTTATCTCAACCTGTGGGAGTTACATTCCTCTGATTCTCCTCCCCATCCCTCCGGGAGCAGGGGGAGGAGGGAAGAGGGGGGGGAGTGAGCGAGCGGCTGGGGGGGTTCCAGTTGCCGGCTGGGCTTAAACCATGACATGTCCTTAGAGGAATAGCATGATCTGGATTGGAGAGAATTTGCAGAGATGATCTGGTCCAGCTGCCTGCTTAAAATCAGATGTTACTTTAGGGTCAGATTGGGTTGCCCAAAACAGTTGAGTTTTGAATGTTTCCAAGGATGGGGAACAACCTCTGCAGCCAACTTGTCCCATGGTTTAAACCCTGTCAAAGTGATTTTTTCTTTCTTTCTTTCTATGGAATCAGAATTTCAGAAGTTTGAAGTCTCTTCTCCTTCTTTTGCACACCTCCTGACTCTGCCTCTTTGAAAACCCCATTAGATGATTTAACATAATGCTAATAACTTTTACCTTTCTCTTTTCACAACCCAGTAAACCTGGCTTCCTCAGCTTCTTCATGTATATCATGTTCTCCAGCTCTTTACCCATCTTGGGGACTTTCCTCCGGACATGGTGCAGTTTTTTCAATGTCTTTCTTGTACTGGGGGCCTAAAAATGGATACAGTTCTTCAGATGCAGCTGAGTGAGTACTAAACACAGGTGGGGAAAACAATTCCCTCCATTCCTTTTATGCGTTCTTGCTAATGAAGTCCAGTCTGTAATTAATTTTCAACACCAGAAAGCTGCACTGCTGACACATGTCAAAATGTTGCCTGCCATGATTCCTAGGGACTTTTCTACAGAGCAGCTTCCTAGCCACTTGGGCCTCAAGCTATAAGGCTGGAGTTACTCCACCTCAGGCACAAAACTTTGCATTTGCCTTCATCAAACTTTGTGAGGGTCCTGCTAACTCACTTCTCTAGTCTGTTGCAACTGCTACCCTCAGTTTGTTCACTTACAAATTGCTCAGAGTTGCTGAAAGTATTGCATTTCAGATCAGTGATCATTAATTGTTCTGGTGACAGTTATCAGCTACTGGTTAAATCCTGAGGTCTTTGATAATTTTCTTTTAACCCATTTAAAGAAAACTTCAAATTAATTACCACAGTAATAATAAGCTTTATATATATGTATGTGTGTGTGTGTATTTTGTTTAGAGTCTAATCCTCATGTGTATAGCATTTATTTACTCTAAAGTGTCCAGTATATATGTATTCTAGAGTTTATGCATCTTGCTGAAAATGTTCAGAATGATTGGTTTGATTTTGCTTGGGTTTTTTTTATCTTATTTGTGGTAGCTGAACAGGTGTTCTGAAGTGATCAACTTCACAAATTTTACCAAATTTATTTGGACATTAAGTTTTCAGTCCAGATTCAGTTAGGCTGTTTGGAAGAACTGCTATCACCTATGAAGACAGCTACAGCAGGCTTTCATGTAATTGTTGGCTAATTTTTACACTGTTCAGTCTTTTTATTGTCTAAAAGTGCATTGGGTTTTGTTAGGTGTCACTACGGGAAGTTCTACCATCACCGTGTTTAAAATAACATTTCACAGACAGGATCAGTAACTCCAAAAGCAAAGTGTTGTTTCTTTCAAAGGTTTTTAATATATTAAAAAAAAACCCCTGCATTTTCATTCTAAATTGTAAAGTAATAATTTAATCTAAAAATAAGTTTTATTTTCAATATGAAATTTATATGGAAAAAGAACACGATGATCAATGAATAAATACTACTAGAAGTCTTACATAGTTCATAGTTCGACTCAGCTGTACAACCATCCCTACCTGCTAAAATTATTTATTGCTGTATGAACCAGAGAAAATTTGTTTGCTTTCTTTTATGGTGTCAATTAACTAATCTTGTTTTATTTTGCAATTTCTGAAAACAATACATAAACCAAAAAAAACTGTCCTTACTGTTATCATGCTGAATATTTAAAGAAATAATAATGATGGGAAATTTACTTTATAACAGAATTTAAATTAATTCTTTTTTTCCATATCTAAATTTAAAGAAAGATAGTATAATGCCACTACTGAGATACTAGGTGCATTAGTGAAAAGACAGCATTATGCTTTAAATTGTTCATGACAGAGCTGGATCAGCAGGCCAACAAATTATTCACATATGATATAGATGCTCAAAGATGAGACAAAAATACACTGTTTTTTTGAAGCTCCAACTCATCCATAAAGTCAGAGAAAATAACATTCAAACGAAGCTTTCTGATTCTGCTGAGCCTATTAAAGCAAAACAAAACTTAATCCAATATGTGATCAGGAAGACTGAAAATACGTGGCTGATGCCTCTTGTGATGCCTGATTAGCAGATGTTCCCTTTTCTGCACTTTTTTGTCTTATCTACTGTAACTCCTACAACAGTGGAAGAATGGAATTATGGATAAAAGCTGCCATCACCATACAGAAATATTATAAGATTAAACTTCTTAAAGATTTGTAGATGCACAGCAAATCAGTTTAATTGAAGCTTTAGTATAAGTTTTGCACAAACAGCCTTGATTTAACCTTGAGGTATCTCCATCTTTGCTGTTTTAGAATCTCATTAGGCAACAGATAATGATGCATGATTGGTTGTGTCCTTTTCTCCAGCTCTTGCCCTGGCAGTGCAGTGTTTGAAAAAAGATGGCCATGCCCAAGAGAAGAACTTGGTATGAAGAGAAGCTTGTCTGAAGAAAACAAACAAAAGATTTGTGTTTCTCTTCACCAAGACCACACAGTCAGAAAAAAAGTTATAGTTTCTGTTAGTCATCTCCTGCTGTTAGAGTGGTGAATTGTTGCTCTGTGACTGAGCAGTGTGTGCGTGATTAAGAGAGGAACAAGAAAAAAGTCATAGCATAATATTTTAATAAGTTCTGAATTAAAAAAATTGTTAAATGCTTATTTAAATTATAAATTAAAGTAAATGATTCTATCTTACTATATCGCTCCCATAGCATTTATGAGACTGAAAGCTAGACTCCTTTTCCAAACAGGCATTATCTGAGAACCTGGGGTGTTGGTTTTGATTGTTTGAAAGCTAATCCTCAGAACCTATTTTCAGCCATGATATTTACTCCATCTTCACACCAGTGTTCAACCTTGTGAGCAGGCATGTTGCCAGAGCCAACAGATGAGAAAGAATAAATTTCTAAAAGTGAACCAGCAGGTACTTCAGATAACAGGAGCAAGAACCAACCCAGCAGCAAGTAAATAGCACCTCCATAATACCTGCATCTGCAGGAAGAACAATGCTCTCTAACAGTAATAAGGAGCTGAATGAACTTCAACATTTTAAAAAATGTGCAGCCATACAAGACAAATTGGACCTGATTAACTGATGATGTTCTAGGATGGTCATGCTCTTTTTTTGTATTTTAGGTGCAATGTTTCAGAAAAAAATGAAAATAATCAGAGAGGAAGTGAACATATGCATTTATATTCTCTTCACAAACAAATACCACATGTAAAGCCTCAGTTAGAATGTTAGCTCCTTGGGGAAGGAACAACATTTTCTTAAATGTCTGACACAGAGTTGAATATAGGAAGGCTTCATCCAGTTATGTTAAAAAAATAAAATACTCACAGGTAAAAAAAAATAAAAAAATCATCGACAGCTATGGATCAGTAATTTACAATGAAACTAATTACAGTATTGGAATTCTCCAAATAAATGAAAATTTTCACAGAATGTTCAATGTTAGAGACAAAATAAATATAATAAACAGTTTTCTGGTATGAAAATGTAGATCCTGTATACAAATAATATAAGCCCTGTCTGATAATAATAACAGTAACAATATGATTAAAAACTTCTTAATATGGTAGACATCAGATAAAAGCAAATAAATTTGAAAATGCATGGAGTATTTTCATCCATTATATTATCATTTCTAGACAGGATTAATATTTGGGCATCTTCTCATGTATTGTTACTGGAATATATTTAAATATCCATTCATTTTAACCATAACAAGAAGCTGGAATAAAATTACAGGAATTCTCTGTATTTTCAGGAGTCAGAGAAAGATTGTTATATTTAAGTGGATGGCAAGTTTCGTAACTGAAAATAATTGGAAATTTGGGTCACTGAGACAGAAGCACCTGAAGTATGGGCAGTTAAACTGTAGTTATTTTGTAAGTGGCTAGTGTTTCACTGGTGTTTCCCATCAATGATTATATTTACTGCTGTAGGAATAGCTTTGTGTATGAATTATAAATTTACAGAGTGTCCACAAATCTTAATATGTAGTATGTAAGCAAGTTCTCAGGGAAATTTAACATTGTGGGAATTGTGAATAACTTCTCATTCTGTTCTTACTTACACTGTGTGTATCTATTTAGCCTGGCAGAAGATTTTTATGAAGAGGTTTTGCATTACCTGTTGTGTAATCTAAGTTGTAGATACCTAACTGTGGAAAGAATGTTAAACTGTGATACAGTCCTCATAAAGTGAGAATCTATATTATTAGGTAGCTGTATTAAATCTGTACTAAAACCTTCAAATTTATTAAAATATTAAATCTAACATTGGTTCATGGAGCATGCTCAATAATAATCCCTAATGACACATTCACTGGTGACATATTCTTTTTTTCCTATCCATCTTTTAAATCAGTGTTAACCAAGCTAGACCCTTGGTCAGAATGTCGTACCTGTATGATGCCCTTATTTTTGAGAACAGCATTGCAAACGCAACTATCTACAGTCTCTGTAGTTGTGATTTAAGGTATAAATGGGCTGCTAAAAAATAAGCTGATTTGGCTGAAAATGTACACGTTAAAGTCCTAAAATACAGTACAGCTTAATCCTTTTAGCCTTTTTCCATTAACACCTAAATTAAAAAAAAGAAACCAAACAGATGTTTAGGTGCAGTTTTAGCTTTTATTAATAAAGAGGCAGAACTTCATTTCTGAAACCATCATTAATCAGGTTATTAGCAATGACCAGTGTTTTTTCTTTTTATCTACCTTTAACTGTTGAGGCAAAGTACGAAATTAAACCCGAAGACTAGATTTGTTTGAATAATCCAAATAGTGGTGTTACACTGAATAATAATTAAAATAATAGTACTAAATATGTTAAGTGTATATCAGAGTTGATAAATTTTGTATTGGCAAAACTAGAAATGTCTAAGCTTGACTTTACTCTTGGTTATAAAATAGGTTAGAAATCTTAGCAAGTGCACTCACTTCTAACCTAGGCAAACTCCCAATTTTTTTCAGTTCTACAAGATGAAAAATAAGGAAAATACATAAGATTGCCAGTGAAAAAGAATTCGTTGAAATTGCCATGACTTGGCCATACATAGCACGAGTTAAAGATTAACCATGCTGATAAGATTTCTCTGCTCAAAACTGATTACCATGCACTATGCTATACGAAGTCACTGACATCACTGGCACTATTTTTATTTGGCAATTATAAAGGAATATGTTAAAATTTGTTTAAATTGTTGCTTAAAATAATTCTGTTCCTGAATTAGTTACAGGCATTTTTATTTTTCTCCTTTGAAAACCTAGAAAGTATAGATAATTAATTCAAACCAGTAACCCGCTCTTTCACTTATGAGCAATGTAATTGAGAACGGACAACAAAATTAAGTAGCTGTCACAGTTTCTTCATCTATTGTATTTGGAATTCAGAAGATGTGCAGGTTATAATTTATGTGCTACCTGCGGCAACTTTAACTAATACCACAGTTCGGTGAATAATTCAACTAGCTAATTATGTAAACAGGATTGTTTGGAGGAATGAGGAAACAAAGGTACCAAGGTATCTTTTTGTTATTCTGGAAGCTTCCCCATGATGTGTCCATGTGTATTGCAAGCATTTCTCATCTTGCATGTCTTTACACATTCTCTTCACTCTTCAGAGTATTACCGTTATTTGTAAGAGTAATATATTATGTGTATAGCATTTATATAGTAAGTTATTTTTACTTATTCATACAAAGCAGTGAGTCACTGTTACTGCGGTTAAGCTGTATAAACGATTATCTATATCTGAAGACTTATATAGTGAAGGACCGAAAAAAAAAAGAGCTACAGATTCACATATAAAATTCTTTAGCTTTATGAGTGATACATAGCGATCTGACACTGCCAGGGTGGAATTTTCATGTTCATTCATTTTGTTTTAAGTTATGAGTAGAATATTAAATGCTTGACTTTCACTAGTGACTTGCAAGGCTTAGGGACTAAGGCTTATTCTTCATCAAGAATAAGTAAAAGATCCCCATTTCTGGTTATTCTGACAGAAGCTATAGTTAAGATCTATTGTTCTCCCCATCCCCTATTATCTTTTAAAAAATTAATTAACTTCTTTCTTTTCTATTATTGTTTCTTTGCTTTAAATTTTATAAGAAGAGATTGTTGAGAGCTATTTTTGTAATTTCAAGTGGCTCATTCATGTAAGTTAATTTCTAATCTAGAGTACGAATAATAGTATATTTGTGGGAAAATAAAACCATCTGTTCTGTTTGTGATTGTACCTTTGGGTTTCTGGGGCTAGAATTTTAAGATGTAAATGACTACAGCAGTGTCTTGTTTGGAGCGCAAATTCATCTGCCATTTTTGTCTGTTTCTCACACTACATTGTTAGCATTGCTGTTTGCCTCAAATATTGTCAGTATTAAAAACATTATCTTATTTCAGATGGTGTAAAACCCCATCTTTTTCTGATTGTACCTTACCATAGGCAACTTACTGGTAGGACGGATGAAGTTATAAATATGCAGTTAAAAATAGCAGCAGACAAATCCTATAATAAGCGTTTACTTTTCTGATGTCACACAATTATTGTAGGAACTATCTGCTATATGGTGGAACAACTTAGTATCAAATATATCAATATTTTCTGTTGACTTCATAAAGACTGGACATTGGTCGCTGCACTAAAATTAGATGAAATCTGATCTGGATGGATTGTATATGATGCTGAAATATTTAGGGTATGGTATTTGTGCTGATTCCTCTTCCATACTACAATCAGCAGAAGTCCTGAGGGTGGTCCTCTCTTCCTATAAAAAGGAAGATGTGGCTGATGGAGAGCACTTCTAGCTCAGTGAGATTTCAAAACATTCCACTACCTACCAGCTCCAATATAGCTCAGATCTGGTGATGAGAGACATAGATGGTAATTAGGGAACGAGCAGGTCTGGGTTCTTGTTAAAATTATTTGAACCCTGATTAATTTAAGCAGTGTTTTCATTACTAGGGGTTTTGGTTGCCATATCATAAGTAATCAGTTTTAAAGATAAGTAAGGGATGCACAACCCTTATTAAATATCAATGACATCAAAATAACAAGCATTTATGTTAGAGGTTCAATTTAATTTGTTTTCTTGGATAGCAAATACTTCTGAAATGCTGGAGAGTCTGCTTTCTGTCATTACCCTGAATGATATTGAATGGACCTAGTCATAACACTTCAGCACATAGGAGATCTACTGACACATGACTTCAGTAAGCAAAGCTGGGGGAGAAATTATAGCAGGGAAGGATTTTTCAAAATTATAACTGTGAATCACAGCTTCTAATATACATAAGAGTTTGATGACTGAAGCTGCAGTGTGCATTCAGGAAAAGGTGTAAAGAGAAGCCAAGACTAGTGGCCCACATAAGTACACCAAACCCCAAAACCCTGAATCCAGTTAGAATTACTTATGTTTTTGTAAAAAAGCAGTTGCAGAAGAAAGTGATTGAGAGAGGAGTTTCTTCTTAGACTAGTCTTCAAAAATAAGTCAGATTTTATCTTCATTGTGGAGGGCATACACTTATGGTGATTCACTTTTTTTAATGAATAGAGTCCTCTTTCTGTTCTTCAAAGTCGACCAAAGGATTCAGCCTATTTCAAAACTCATAACAACTTACAGGTTGTTTTCCTAAGGCCTTGATAGCATCTGTCCTCTGTGGCCCTTAATACTAATCAAGCAATTCCCTTGATTCACTCAGCAGCAGTGAAAAAGAGGCTAGGCTGAAGCTCAGCTCAGAAGCTCAGAATGTTAAGTAAGTGTTACATGTCAATGAACAGATTCTTTTCCCTGTATTTGAGGTTATGCTTCCTGTGAAGGTCTCTATTTCTGTATGAATGCATATTACAGATTTTCTAGCAAATTAGGATGCTCCAGATTATTTTCTACTTGGATGAAGGTCCAAGCCTTCTTGGATCGTAATGTGTAATTGTGCACATGTATTTGAGAAGGTGACAACTGAATGAGTGTTGTCCTTAGTCAATTCTAAATAAATGATGGTCTGTTATCACAGGTGATAACAGTTTCTCAGTATTAGAATGGAATCTCTAACAATGGAAACCAATCTGCCAAATGAAGAACTGCTGAACATATGTTAGCATTGTTATTTAAAGAGGTTCTGCATGCCAAAGACTAATAATGAATTAGTAACACACTTGCTAAATTGTTTTGTAAGAGAAGGGAGAGAGAAAAAAATGGAAGGGTGAAATTTTGTAATTTTGAGCTCATCTGCATTTGCATCATTGGCTAAGTACTGTGCTATTTTGTAGCATTGGCTGAGACAAAATGGGTTTTCAAAGTAAGTGAAAGTACATTTGAAATTTCAAAGTATTACATAGGTGGCTTGGGAGGTTTTAGTTATTGTGCTTGAATGCACTCATGGATAGAATGCCAAATTTAAACTTTTTAACACACGCAAGGTGGGTTGATTAGGACTGTAATCTTCAAAGAATCATTCCCACTTTTGGTGGTTTTCATGATATGGACCCATTTTTCCAAGTATGTAAAGCACTTTCTAATCCTGTACATGCCACAAATAGTGATGACAGGCAATCAATACATGCAAGCATCTGTTTCAGGTTATACATATGCTTAGTAAGAATAATTATGCTGGTGATGTTTCACAGTAAGTTAAGTTACTAAAGGACCCCGTTCCTGACTCTACAGAAAAGGAAGAAACTGACATCTACTCATAGCTGAATATAATACACTGGGATTTGAATATTGAATCCTCAAAACTTGTGATATTATACCTAGAATGCTACTTTAAGTTTTCTGTATATCTTGCTTTAGAACTTCAGTATATTCCTTGTTACCAGTTCTGTCTGGTTTGACAGATTGTTGCCCCCTGGATGCTTCACTATTGAAAATAAAAAAAAAAAAACAAAAACAAAAACAATAGCAAAACAACCAAATCCTATGAGTTATCAGGATTTTCCATTTTACTTTTTACTGTTCATAGTGGTGAAAGCAAATCAATAAGGAGAAACTAAAGGTTCTTAGAAATAAGGATGTTGTTTATCCCAACTTTTATTAGATAGATGAAAAATTAAAAATGCAAACAGAATTTTAACAGGAATTAAACAAGAATTTGAAGTCTGGAAATACTTCTTATGGTGAGAGATTTAAATTACAGTCCATTTAGCTTGTCAAGGAGTAGGTAAAGGTTTGGTTTGATTATCATGCATAAGCATCTCTGTAGGAAGAAAATACCAAGTACATAAAGGTTTTTCACTAGAAAAAAAGAAAAAAAGAAAAAGAAGGTGTGGCAGTACTGTGAGGTATTTGATGATCCTGATGGCAATAATAATAACTGTAGCTACCATCAGTAGGAGAAAAAAAATTCGTAAGAATAAGGCTCACATTAACTGTGAAGATAATGAAGTCCACAAAAAAGAAAGGAAATGGTGGATTTTTTAGCTCTTACCGGCTTCAACTTGAATGTGGATAGAAGGCATTGTAGCCAAATACAAATTACTGGAGTTAAAGGCATTGCTAAGCTAAATCTTATGGACCTTGAGAGCAATCTAGTGGCTCTTTCTGGCCTTTAATTTTGTAATCTGTGTATAAGAATCTATTACATTCAGTTAAACAACTCTAAAGGACTCAAAATGCTCTGCCCCAATCAATTTCATATTTTTCTTTAACTCTGACCTCACCACAGTTGGAATGATAGCAGCTGGCCTGCAGTATATGAAACCAAGCAGCGTGGTTTCTGTTTGAATTTACATATCTCTTCCTTCTTGCCTTCTTGCCATACATTGATGTTTCGATATTGAACATCAGAGCTGGCCATGATTCATGCATATATCTCTATTTATGTGCATACATGTTGGATATTGTACATATCCATTTTTCATACACACTATAGGTTTATATAGATTAAAGAGGTTTACTGGTACCTAACCAATAACTTCACTGCTAAAGCCCAGGCCACTACTAAGTCACTGCTGGAGTTTCCAGATGGAAGCTGGTATAGGCAGCAGATTGTTTTTTAGACAATCAGTAAATTTCTCCAAATATATGCTTCACATCCTCATTCATGTAAATTTCAGTATGAGAAAACAAACCAAACCAAACCAAGCAAACAGACAAAAAAAAACCAAAACAACCCCATCCAAACAAACCAACAAATAATGCTATCAGCAACTGTAATAAGAAGGTACTTTCTTCAAGTATCCAGTTTCATCATCCTATTCCGAACTTCGACTTCAGTACTATGTGTAATTCCCCAATATGGTAGAGGAATATTCTCTACTTATACTTCTGCCAAAAACACTCTACATTCACATCTATTGAGTCACATGCAACTGACTTTTTCCTTTTCTTAAATTGTGTATTTTTTCCAGCAATTGAAAGAATTGGCTGCTATCTTCAGTTTTAATCAACAACAATTTACATTAGTGTATGGTCTATACTGTATCTTTTGAATTGCTAAAAAATATACTAAGTAATACAGGCACCGGCTCCTGAGGTCTAACAATAAATGTCATGTTTAGAACAGGTTATATCTTCCTTCTTTGCTGGTATCTGGTTCATCTGAACACAGAATAGAATCAGCTCCAGTACCAGACACAGTTCTACTGTCTTTGATTACGTACTTATTCGCTGACCTTTTACTTTTAGTCTGCCCTCCTGCCCTTATCCACTTTCTAATAAATTAAAATGTTGCCTTCCTAGCTTCTTTTGCAAAATCTCCCCCATGATAAAACTACAGAATTCAGTTTTGAACTTAAGATAGACAATACCATTGTTTCCATTTGTAGAACAAAATAGCAGATTTATGGAGCTAAGTGACCATATTTACTCAGTTCATATTTCTTCAGGTTCTTTCTGATCACACTTTTGATTAAATTCTTCGAATGTTTCCACCTAAAAACCATACATGTCTGAAAAAAAAATGCTTAGGAAAGACCTTTGAAAATTGGAATCCTTGTGAAGAGGAAGAAGAACTGGAACCTCTTTTAGAAATCATCAAAAAGATGTTTAACCCTCCTGTCAGTTTAACCAGTGTCAATGAACCAGTGAATGATGGATATTTACAAAAGAGGATGATAAAATTAATGCACTGTTATCAGGGTTTATGATTCACCGTACAAACATTCTGGTTTTGTTTTGTTTTTTTTTTTTTTGCATTACACTTCACTAGGTTTTCTGCATTTTTTGTGCAGTAAATGACAGCTTTGCAGTCTTTTTGATCTCAGAATCTTGAGGGGAAAAAAGGATCAAAAATTATACTGTATATATCAAGATGTAGTGCTATGTAGGGCAATACTTTGACAATAGTCAAAGAAATGACAGCATCCCAAAGTTGACCTGTGTTTCTAATTCCCCATTTATTATGCCATCCTATTTTTTCTGAAATGTTGAAAATGTTGAAAATCATTTATTTTGATGGCCCAGGGTATGTTTTATAATAAAAAGAATACTATCCCTACGGCTATTGTTCCTAAATGCAAACTCTTTTCTCTGGAATGGGCAGCATCTGAAACAAACAAGTGTCAATTAATCAGTCAACAGAAATATCAATTTTAATGCATGACCTCCTAAGAAAGAGCTATTTGGGATTTTTTATATTTGTTTCTACTAATGTGTTTGAAATGGGGTTGACATTTTCAGTGGAGATTCAGAATCCAGTAGGCTCCTGAGGCCAAGCCATAGCTGACAGAGTGGGAGTAACAGATCAACAAAATTCAGTGGAGATTTGTAACAGAAAATATTATTTTGTTTTTATTTTAGCTGAAAATGTTGGGGAAAAGGGTTAAGAAACGAATGGCTTATGATTCAGAGACTGTAAAACCTGATAATCAAATACTCAAGGAAAAGGAGACCAATAAATGTTAAGGGTAATGGAAGGTGACTCTAAAGTAATTGTATTTAAGCAGCATGCATGTAAATTAATGATCTGATCATTATTAGAACTGAATACTTCTTGCTAATACAATGTCATGTAAGAAGTTTATTATTATCTTGTATATATAGTGTCAATACTATCACTATCTAAAATAAGTTAATACTTAAAGACGAGGTCTGATTTACGGCATGTGTGAACTAGAGTGGTGCCATCTGAAACTCCAAACAGTCTATGCACCAGAGAGATAACAACACAATGTAGAAATGAATAAATTAATCTTTCGGTCTCCTAGACCAAGAAATGGAATGTCAGCAAGCTTATGTTAACTGAGAAACCTTTTTTACCCAGCTTTTCTTTAAAAAGTATCAGTGGAATGCGATATCACCCATTTACATTTTTGAACTCAAAAAAGGGATTACTTTAAATCAGAAATTTTGTTTGGTTCCAAAAAATGAATGTGTTTGTAAATTCAGTTAGATTCAGTTCTGTTGAAAATTCTCAAACTTTAAAGAGTCATATTATTTTTCATTAAATATTTTATCATCCTTAATTAGAGTAGAAATAAAAATGAAGTGAAAGGCTTTTTAGCAGTTTTAATATGTGTCTTTAATAATTATTCAGAATAAATACATAGCTTTAGTTACAGTGCAAAATAAACAACCCTTTGCTACAGCAACATTATAAAGCTCCATAAAAGTAACTAACTCAAAAAATTTTCTTGACTGTCATCAAGAACCTTTCTAAAACAGTAAGGTTAAAACACCCTTCTTAGTATTCAGTATCAGGTTTTCAGATTATTCATGAATACATATTCAAGAAATATAAATGATTTAATTTCATATTTTTGGCTGGACAATGACTATTTTTTCAGTAAATTCTTTATTGTTAGAACAATTTAAACCCAATCATACTCTATGTCTGAGTGTTAATTTCTTCCTCAATTAAAATAAAATTGCCATTGGAATTTGCTAGACCAAATAGTTTCCAGTGTAAAAGAAACTGCAGTGAGTAAGAAAACATGAATTTCAATGCTTTAGAGACCTATTGTTGCATCAGGAATACAAAAGGTAAAAAACCCAAACGTTCACTGCAGAGTATTTTATTTACTGCTTAACAAGAAAAGACATATTGATTCTTCTCTTTCTATAGTTTCTCAGTCTGAAGAACTTCTGATTTTGGGTCAGCCTCAAGAGGAAGGCCTGACTTTTTTTAAGGCCTTGCCTTCCTCTTCTGTCCTTTTCTCAGGGACTATTTTGTTTTTTGGTTTAGTTGTTTCTGTTTTGTTTGGTTAGTTCTTTTTTATACTGGGACTTCCATGAAACTCTAAATGTTGGTAAACTCATGAGTTTGAAGTGCATTTAAATATTGTACTTTTCAAACTCACTGATGCTTACTTGCAGACAAAAAGGTTATTAAGCGAATAGAAGATATAAAATGACTAAAATATGAAAAGAAAATTTATTCAAACTCTAAAAGACTTGTTAAAATAATTCAAACTATAATAACAGCAAACAGCAAATCTTTACATTATAAAGTTGATGTTATAGAAATTTTAAGGATCTATTTATATGTTTCCAATAACACTGCTGTACCACTTTTCATTCATATATTTTTATGATTATCTCATCTTTGAAAACCATGCTGAATAGAAAAAACAGACCACCACTTTCTTCCCCTGTGATAAAAAATATGTTTAACCTATAATGATGATGATGAATCATAGAATAGTTAGGGTTGGAAAGGACATTAAGATCATCTAGTTCCAACCCCCTGCCATGAGCAGGGACACCACACACTAAACTATATCACCCAAGGCTCTGTCCAGCCTGGCCTTGAACACCGCCAGGGTTGGAGCATTCACAACTTCCTCGGGCAACCTATTCCAGTGCCTCACCACCCTCACTGTGAAGAACTTCTTCCTCATATCTAACCTAAAGTTCCCCTGTTTAAGTTTAAACCCATTACCCCTTGTCCTACCACTAGAGTCCCTAATGGAGAGTCCCTCCCCAGTATCCTTGTTGGCCCCCTTTAGATATTGGAAGGGTGCTATGAGGTCTATACGAAGCCCAACTGTATTTTATTTCCAAATGATAATTAAACCTATGATGATTATAGCATGACTTAATTGCATAACATCTACCCAAAATGGTGACTTTTTGTTAGAGTAAGGACAGTCAAGAACTGTCAAAAATAATATTTGCAAAGCGTAATGATCTTATTCAAACACATTTGTGTTCAGGAATATTGAATTGTACCATAATGTATGAGAACCCCAGAAAAGTTATAAGATCATAGTGTGGTCTGCAGCTTGCAGCTGCAGTACAGTATAAATGCACTCAAACTCTTTTCAACAAGTAATCAGAGTGGTCTGGCAACAGCAGCACAAAGTTCAATACAGCCTGAAAAATCTTCGAAAACACTGAAAAAATCTATTAATGTCCAGCTTATTGTTCATCTAGATGGGTTAACCTATAGAAAGCTTCCTTAGATAGGCCTGTACTACACTGCAGCCTAGATATTAACTTTTGAATGCCGGACAAGACAATTCTTGGGTGATAAGAATAATTGATAAAGACATAGCATAATTTTATTCTGCAGCCACCGTCTTCAAGAGCTGAATTAAAAGCATTTCTTTAGTTGATATTCAAAACCAGTGAATGTAGAACTAATTGCTGGATAACTGAGCAAGTTGCATAGAAAATGGAGAAACATTTTGACTAAGAAAATTTCATGGCTTCAGGTAGTCTATATAGGCACATAAGAATGTGTAACTAAAATATAATCAAATTAACCTATGAAAAGTTGCTTTAAATCTGAAACTGGATTAGGTTATAATTAATCAATCTAGAGCTGTAAAAAAAGTTACATATGAGTCATTAAAAATAAGTGAAAATGAGTTTAATGGCTTAAATTGAGGTTTAAAATTTTCATTAGTAACCAAATCTATTCCAGTAGAGGAGATAATAGCCTCAATTGACTCAACTCTAGAAGATTTACCAAAGTATCAGGAAGGTTTAATTACACTAGAGGCAGTCAAGAGAAAAACTCTCACATGACACAATATGATTGGAAGAAAAGTTAAGTATTATTAAGAAGCTAGTCCTCAATAGACTTAAAAACTATGGGATAGTATAATCATATAAATTCCGGTATATTTTAAAAAAATACCAGCTTGAAAAAGTGTCAATATGAACATAAGTGTGTCAGAAATATTAAAGCATCTGACTAGGATTCAAAACTAACTTTACGAGAACATTTGTTGTTATTAAAGATGAATCTGTTATGGCAGTAAATGCCTAACAGAAAATCCACCATTCCAAACCTGCAGTACAAAACTGCTATGAGTTAGAAACAGAAACAATGTATAGTGGAAAAACTATACAGTGTTTATATATAATATATATACCATGTTTAAAGTCTTCTGGGTGAAAGTGAACTGAATACAATTCCCATTGTGCCATTGATTCTGGACTAACTGAAGCCAGTAGGACTCTTTCAATTGATTTGATCAGGTTTTGAAACATATTCAGAATTATGCAATATGAAGCTCCACTTAGGCTAAATATAGTTATTATGTAGGTTGACCCTAGCTGGATGCCAGGTGTCCACTAAATCCATTTTATTACTGCCCTCCTCAACTAGTCAGGGGAGAGAAAATGTAATGAAAGTTTCATAGGTCGGGATAAGGACAGGGAGAGATCACTCAGCGATTACTATCATGGGCAAAAGAGATTTGGCTCAAACCAGAGTAGGGTAATAAGACCAAATCTTAAAATACCTTCACCCCATTACTCCCTTCTTCCCAGACTTTACGGCCAAATTCTTTACCTCATCCCACCCTGTACAGGGGGACAGGGATTAGTGGGTTTAGTCAGCTCATCACACTTTTCTCCTGCTTCAGCATAGGGTTTGTCTCAGGGGAAACAGTCCTCCCTGAAATTCTCCAACATGACTCCCTCCCATGGGCTGCAATTCTCGATGAACTGCTCCAGTGTGGGTCTCTTCCACAGGGTGCAGTCCTTCAGGAACAGGCTGCTCCAGTGCAGGTTCCCTGTGGTGGTCACAAGTCCTGCAGCAAACCTGCTCCAGTGCAGGCTCCTCTCTCCACAGGGACACAGGTCCTGCCAGAAGCCTGCTCCTTTGTGGGCTTCCCACAGGGCCACAGCCTCCTTTGGCAACCCCCTGCTGTGGTGTGGGGTCCTCCATGGGCTGCAGGTGGAGATCTGCTTTTCCATGGACCTCCACGTGCTGTGGGGGCACAGCCTGACTCACCATGGTTTGCACTACAGACTGCAGGGGAATCTCTGCTCTGGCACTTGGAGTCCTCCTTCTGCAATGACCTTGGTGTCTGCAGAGTTATTTTGCTCACATATTTTTACTCTCCAGACACAGTTGTTCCTGCACAGTATCTTTTTCCCCTTCATAAATATCTTATCCCAGAGGCACCACAACCGATGGGCTCAGCCATGGTCAGCGATGGGTCTGTTTTGGAGCAGACTGTCATTGGCTCTACTGGACAGAAGGGAAGTTTCTATCAGCTTCTCAAAGACATCCCTCTAGCCCCTCCACTACGCGAATCTTGCCATGCAAACCCAATACACCTGGGCTTTAATGACCTTAAAATTAGAGATTGTTTGTTTGTTTAAAAGCAGTACTTTTTACTCAATATTCAATAGGCTTGAATAATAATTAGAATGTAATTCATCCCATCCTAAGGGAATTGCGTTTGACCATAGACTTCACCTGTATGAATATGTTGACACAGACCAGCAGTGAGATTTTGAAGGAAGTCCCCCCACCCATGGGTGAGTTGGCCCATGTGTGATTTAAAGAGATGGGACAAAGCGTGCTGGGTATGCTGAATGTTCTTCTGCTCATTCCAGAATTTTGTAGTTCTTAGAAGCAGAAAGGATTTCTGTTGTCTTTAAATTTACACTTGCTTTAAAAACTGCTGATCAGAATATTATTTTTTTTCCCCCAATAAAAACTTTGCTAAAAAGACTCAGCCTTTAAATTTTCTTGATATCCAATGGAAAAATAATATATGAGCTTTGTTAGAAATTCAAAAGAACTGAGTTTTGGCTTCTAACTGAAACTTTTCTCTTTACAGCTTTTTAGCTTATAGCCGTTTTCCTGCTTAATAAATGTTGTGTAGTAGCCCTTACTATCTAGAAAAACACTTTTTGGTCAAGGTTCATTCAGTGGTCCCAGCTGACTCAAAGGAGGAGTCAGAAATTTTAGAAAACATTTCAATATATTAATCAGTAATTTTTTAGAAGACACGATGATGTGAGACAAAAATATCAAACCAGTTTCTTTTTCTGATATTATATTTATTTTTTAAGTGACAGAATCAGTAGAGTACATCTAAATACTAAAATACTAAGTTACATGCTTGGAAACATGTATGTGTATTCATAGATGCAAAGTGTATACCTGCAGTATAAAAATGTTTACTTTTTATACACATTTTAAAGGTCTTATTTAAAAAGAAATATATATTTTTAGATCCTCAGAATGCTTATATTTCAACATTTTGAAATTAGCCTTATTTAGAGTCACGTATCTTCCACACATCTTTCTATCTTATTCAACCAAAGAATTTCAAAATTGGAAAAATAAAAATTTGATCATCTACATCCACTCTCAACTTTTTTTTTTTTTCCCTTTTTTTTTTTTACAGCTTGGTTTTCAGGTATTTGTCCAAATACAGTTTAAAAATTTAAATCAAAGGTCATTCCTGATCTTTACATGACAATCTAATAATTATAATCACTATTACCCTTTTGAGGAAGACAGCTCACTATATGTTTAATTTTAAGTGTTCAGAAAGTGTTATTGAATTCAGTTAGCCTGCTAGAGTTAACATTATGCCCATGTTTAAATGCCTTTTCAACTTAGACTGCTACCATGATGAGAAAAACCTTGTCAGATCAGACAAAGGAAGAATAGATCCTGACCTACATAATTTAAATATGTATTAAAATTGGCAGCAGTCTTTCCTGAAAGTACCATGCACCATGACGAATAGTTGCTAAGTATTTGCCCATGTGCAGACACAGTAAAAATATCAGTGCCAACCTTAAATGAAAATAGTTGCTGATTATTGTAGTTAAACTTCCTGGTTATTGCAGTTAAACTTTCTGATTATTATAGTTAAAGTAAGGCTAAGGTTCAAACTGAGCATTTCAAATGAGCTCAGTGCATAACTAACTTGATTTTTAAACAGATAGGATACAATCACAAAATTCTTTCAGTAGTCATCTACTAAATCTGAAATGCAATCAAGTTTTCAATATGTGCTAGTATACTTGGGGATCTATATCAGTCTAGTAAAAAACATGCCAACTGATTGAAATGATGAAAAGGAATATTTAGGGTACATAATAAAAGTAGGAATAAGTAGTTCAAGGATTAAAAGAGTATTTTATTACTTTTTTAATACTCCCAATTAATAAACAGTCTCTATGACTTTTATCATAGATCCACAAGGAAAAAGTTCCCAAGTTCTGTTCTTACCATCTTGAATATTGCATTTCTGTATATTTGTTGTAGATTGTAATTTTAGTATCTCCTGAAAGTCCCCAACTTTATCAGGGATTTTGTTCCTGAAAAAGTGAGCTAATAAAAATTCAACTAATTTAAGTAGTAATTCCTTTAAAATTTAGAGGTCTGAGCTGGACTGGTGACTGAAATGTGGATTCTGTAGTCAAAGCTTTTTGCAGTGCAATTTCCTTTTGAAAAAAAAAAAGAAAAAGAAAAAAGGACAAAAATAATTAGTTATTATGCATTCTGGGGAATTAAACAATGCTACTGATGAAGATACAAAGGGTCTCAATTTGCCATTGATGGTAGTCTGGCCATGCAATAGTAATTCATTCAGCTTGCATTCATCCACTGTTATCTTGAATCTGGAGCTTGGCAGAAAACAGAAAACCAGAAAGGCTAGTGTAATCTGCTTTTGTTAAGGGGCTCTATCTGGGGAAAATGTAATTGAATGAACCAGAAAATTCATACAATAGTCAGACCAAAAGATTATCTGTTGAAAAAGGATGCATTAGTTGGAGGGGTTCTCATAGTTGGTAACAGATGGGAAGAGGGATTGGCAAGGATAAAGAGATTGGGCAAGAGATTGTGGAACATGTGACAGGAATAGATGGTAGGGTAGCTGAAAGATGAAGTATAGGACGAGGCTGGCAGACCTGCTTGCCCATGTTCAGCAGTGGCAGTCCCACTCTGGCTGAAGTGCTTTTTCTTGCTGTTGGATTTCCAGGGTCTTACACCTGAGGTCCCTTTTAACCAGGTGCCATTTGGAACTGCTTGGAGTGAAGATAAATGCTGTTTATTAAAAGTACTGACAGCTGCTTGACAGACCTTGCCTTCTTAACTGCACTTGAGGGAACTGTGCACAGTTCATACTGCTCTCAGTTTTACCAGAAATCCTAGAAAAAGAATCTCTGGGGATATCCCAATAAAAACTGGGTTAGGATATTTGGCTCTTTCAGACCCGCACTTTCCTCAGAATCAGTGTACATTTTAGGCATTCCTTCAGGGAATCTCAAATGCATTGTCATGCAAAAAAATTCTGTTGTGAGTGTATGATCAGTAAGCACTGGCATGGCAGATCTCCAGGGAGAGAGTTTTCCTGCAGTGGAAGTGCAAGGTGTATCCAGGTGCTAGCAGTAAATAATAATAAAAAATTTATAATGTCATTTATTTGATGATCCACAAAAGATTCTCAGAAATGGATATATTTTATGTTGCTGAATGAAGTGTAGATAAATACTGTTACTGTTTTGCTTTTGACTCTATTATTAGCACATCCTTTTGCTGAAAGAGGGGAAGGCTGCTTTGCATTTACGATAAAGAAAGAGACTGCTTGTGGCTCTTTCTGCAGATATCCTGCACTGGCATGCACTCTTGACTTATCTGGAAGTTGTAAGGCTATGTAGCAAATGTGGCTACACAAATAAGTTACTAACAGAAGGAGTCAGAGAACAAGAGCTCTAGTGGGATCTCTAGTTAGAAAAAGGGAAATCAGTAAGATGAAAACAGTCAGGGCAATCATGTAATGAATACCAGTTAAGATCATAAACCACTCAATGGGGAAAGGGTAAACAGAGGAAGTTCTGATCAAGAAAACAAATTAAAAGGGAAGCAGTATATGCAATCGGGACTGTTCAGAGGTGCCTGTGGGCAGCCCCGTGCTTGATGACCGCAGCTCAGAGCAGGACACTAAGTTAGTTAATTTGATCACAAGTCTGTCTAAATGCTACAATCAGGGAATGTCTTTAGTACACACTCTAAATAGAAGTGACATTTTGGCTTTCCCATGCCTTAAAGTCATTGGCCTCGACCTATCTTGCCTATTTTTTATCAAGGAAGACATCCAAGATGATGAAAGTGATTTACATCTCATATAAGATGAATGGTCTCTTGGAAGTGCCCATTTTCCTCCCTAATTAAAAGGGTGTTGCAGATAACAAAGCTAGCAATAGAAAAGTCTTAGGTGCTTCAAAGTACATGGGATGAATGTGAATGAAAATATCTACAGCTGGTGCCTTTATGTTTATGGCTGAATTGTGTTTTGAAAAGTTTTTAGCCTCCATCAACATGTGTTTTTTTTTAATTTCTCAAAGTCTTCAATGTTAGCCTTACTACTTGCACATTTGCTGTATCAAAGTCAGCAGAAGGTGATTATCCCTGCTGGTGCCTTGCCAGAATATCAAGACTAACTTTGCTTCATGTGGAGAAAGAGGCAACTAGCTGTCAGGTCTTCACGTGATTCTAGTCCTCTTGTGCATAGAAATAAACAGATAAATGAAGGAGATTACAATTATAATCACAAGGAGCTGCAGATCAGGATGTGCACAAATACTATAGCAAATAATTTTCTAACTTTCAATCACTGTTGGAAACTTCATGACTGATTCAATCAGCCTCTTTTATCCCTTCTGTCCCATAGACATGGTGATCATTCGTGGGGCTCCTCATTACTGTCAGAGCATAGTTCACAGTTCATAAAACATTCAGTAGCTTTTGATATTAAAAAAATAGGTAAATCCAAGCTTCAGCTACTAACTTATTTTCACCAAAGATCTGCTAAATAAGCAAGGCATAAAATTAATTACATTTTAATTAAATTTCTGAAGTTAATCACTGTAGAGAGTTACTGATAATATAGCACAAGGGGGGTACTAGATAACAGATTACAACACATTGTAATGAAATGAAAGCTTGAGAGTATTTTAATTGACTTAAAACTAGGGAATACCTAACTTTTGTTAAGAAAAGTCTGATCAGATGTAGTCAACTTCTTTACAGTGTCACTGTGGTTAAATTAAAAAAAATCATCTTGCTGAACTTTCCTAATGTTTCTCACAACATTAAAAAGTGATAGAAAAAGCACAGCCGTCTAATTTTCAGCATTTTGTTTCTTGTTGTTTTGAATAATTTTCAGTCATTACATGGAAAGTTGAGTGATTTTGCCAAGACTTACGCACTAGTCAGATATTAACAGTATATTGGAAAAAAAAAAAAGAAAAAAAAAAAAGAAACCTGATAAATTTATATGTAGGTCTCATTCCTTAAACTAAAAAGAGCTATAATGATTATAGTACATTATAATAATGACAGGAATAAAATATCTTCCATTTTTTATCTGTGTTCTGTTTTTAATACATACTGATCTTCACTGTTAAGCTTTTCTTTTGTCCTTTTCTTTTCTTTGTTTTCTTTTTTATTTTGCCCGTGCCAACAACAACGACCGTTGTTGTATCAGAGGGACATATGGAGTTCACTGCCCATTGTCCAGCTAAGTTCTTTCCTGTAGTTCCTCCTCCAGTTTGTGGTTGTACTTCACTTTTCTCAGTTTGGTCATACCTAGTTATTTTTCTATCATTCCTCTTATTACATTTTTCAACCGTTTTTTCTCTTATATGAAATCTAAAATGCCTGGTTTCATGCTTTCCTTGGTACTGTAAGATCTTTTTGGAATCCTAAAGAGGCCCCACACAGTGACAAAAATTACAAAATTGGTTACAGCATAATATGTTAGCCTAAGTTGTTGTCATCATGTATTGCACAATGCTAACATCAGCAGCAGACTGAATTTAAAGATGATCCCTACTGTTTTTCTGCAGTGTGTCACAGAGACCATGCTAGATGGTAAATTAATGTCAAAAGTTCCTGCTTTTGTATTTGATTCTTAGATGTTTCCAAGAAGGTTGTCTTTTCTTGGCCTTAAACTTTTCCAGTCAGTCACAGGTTCTTTGCAGGTATTCACTTTCCAGCTGGAGTGGGACCTGTCACATACCATGACCTATATTGCCCTCTCATTTTGATAGAATCACGCTTTCCTAGTTTCCAGGACAATCCTGCAAAGAGCTGATAAGGATGCCAGAGAAACTCCTTTCTTGTGAATAAATTTGGCTTAGAAGACTCATGACCTAACAAGACTTATTGCATATATAATATTCATCTCTTCATGTTACTTTGTTACAATTAATAAACTGTTCTTGTCTCAACCCTGTGGCTGAAAAATGTTTTCAGGGCACAGAGTACGAAGCTATCAAGTGAGTACTGTTGGCAGAGGATGGCTACCAAGAAGTAGTGTTCTGGATTTATTTACTACTTTTAGCTAACTTTGCTTTATAAGTAAGCTGAAAATGCCCATTGTAATTAATACTATAAGAAATTTAGATGAGAATATCAATGCTTAGAGCAATTCCTTTCATTTTTTTTCCTAATTTTTTTTAAATAATATTTATTGTTGAACATGCTTATTTAATTGATGGAGTATTGGTAGACTGGTTTACTATTGAGCAGTTGAAGTGTGCTACTTTTTAACCTTTTTAGAAAGGTAATTATGTGCAAAGTACTAGGAATCTTGCTAGCTTGATTTTTGATATACAAATGAAAACACTATATATGCAATATTGTAAAGCTTAAAGCAGGAAATGGAGTAGCATGCTTACTATTGGTTTTACATGCCTTTGAAACCCTGGGGGTTGGACATGGGAGCACTTGGATGAAAAAGTATATAATAAGTGTATAAATTCTGATGTTTTTTTCTAGTAAATGTAGTAATAAAAGAGTTCTGGTAAACCTAGAGATTTGTGAACAAAATAGAATTATTAGCATACATGGTTTTAGCATTGGAAATACTAGTTTTAAATAGCATCTCAAATATCTAAAGGTAGTAAGCATAAGACTTAAATTCACCTGCAAGTATGTTTTTCACACTAGCTATAAAACATAGTTGAAGCAAACCTCAGTGACTTCAGAATGATTACTCCTGATTGATCATAGTCTATTGCAGACAAATGATCCTTACCATCTTTATCGTCATCACATGTAGGTTTGATAGTGAATGTTGCTGTATGGAATACTCTAACGACCTGCTTGCTTTCACAGTACATCAACATGTTGCTGTTGTCCAAAAGATAGATATTTATTGTTTGGCAAAATTAGATTTTTATGTTTCATCTTTGCAGATGGTTGATGTGCAAGAGGCACATCATGGACTTTGGGTTGGTTGATGGTGTCCTTAGGATCTGTCTACAACTAACATGGGAGAACAAGTTGCCTCTCAAAATAATTTGGATCATATGAAATAATTCTGGTCTAAAAGGTGATTTCTCCCATGCTTGTATTTGAAATCAAGGAAGACTATCTTGCTTAATAGAATATGTACAGTACATGGTTTTGAAAGCCCAATTGTTCCTCCTTCCCCTTGTATCTATTTCTCACATTTTCAAGGGAATTTGTCATTGTGATAAGACATAGATGACAAAAGACATTTTTTTAAATTGTTAGTTTTATAATGAAGGTAAAACTTCACTGGTGTAAGGAAATAAAACAGCTGTTTCATCATCTCAGCTTATGAAAAGGTTTAACTTATTCACAGCTGCATCAGGTGGCTGAGTTTAGATCAGACAATAGAACAAAAAGTGCTGTTCCCTCACAAGTAAGGTTCAGGATTCATTTTCTCTCTGACACTTGAAGTGAAAACTGTAGCTTCTTTTCCCACTTCCATGTCAGTAAGAATTTTGTTTATCAACATTGTAACACATATAAGGAGTCATTGTCCATGGTGACCTTTAGGAGTTGTACAAGAACATGTGTACAATTGCTCACTGAGCCATGGAAGTGTGAAATTCAATAATTTAAAAGTTATGGATTTCTACTTTGCTTACTAGATCTTGTAGACAAATACAACATTCCTCAAATGAATTATTAAAATGAATGACCCATCTTCATCACCACCATCTCCTTCTTCCTAGATGTGTCACTTTTGTGGCCACACTGTGACATTTCATGGAAAATATGCACCTGGATATTTTTTTTTTCTCTTTCAAGGAGAATTCTTCAATTTGAGGACAGTTCTGTGAAGTTTAAATTCAGAAAAGCTGTCAGAGGAATGAGCTGAGGGTAAGAAGAAAAGAGTGTTTTTGAACAGTTACAGAGAATTTAATGGAGTTAAAAACAACAGAGAGGTCTATAAAAATTGAATAAGATTTCTGTGGAAACATCTCTTAAACCTTCCAGAACTCAATAGTAAGTGTTGTGCTGTACACTGCCTTGTTTTTAACTACATCATAGATTCTATTCTGATATTACACTGAGCTACTAAGTGTTATAAAATTGGTTTACAAACTCAAGAGAAATGGACTCGGACAATCATGTCCCAGGCTGTGCAGAGTAACTTATCATTTGGGTTTGGGTAATTTAATTGTTTTTCTGTTACATTGTTGTCCTTTGGTACCATAGAAGTTACTTGAGAAGCAGGTGTTCAGAAGTGGCTGTACCTTTTACAGTAAACTGAAGGTTATCCGGGGCAATGGCAGATGGTGTGAATGATTGAGAGGGATGTGAAAAGGACAACAAAGTCTATTGTTGAGATGCAGGTGACTGGGTTCTCCAACACAAATGACTAAGATGGTGATGCATTAAAGTAGTTTGAAATTATTTGCTATATTTAACTTTCTGGAGCTCAACTGGCAGACAACTCATTCCTTGGTAGTGAATGGTCAAAATATGCATGTTGCAAGTCTCTATTCTGGCAAACTTGCCATTTATCATGTTGTTAGAATAGGACAAGGAATCCTGGGAGATAGAGAAAAAAAATCTACATGGGCACACATAGGCATTCATGTATTCACTCTGCCTATGCTCTGAGTAAGATGAATGTGAGATATGTGCCAAACAGCACCATCATGACTCTACTGACAATGTTTATGTGATCTGACTGATATAGTCCATCTCTCAAAATACTGCTACCAGTACCCTTTCTATTTCAAAACAGAATGTAACCTTACAGCTTTAAGTCTGTCAGAACAAAGCAACAAGAGACACAATTTTACAGCTTTTCTAATGTAGTTTACTAGTGATATGTCCAAGATTTTTTAAGTAGAACATAAATTTGACTTCACTCATTAGGTATTATAAATATTTTGCATTTTGGAGTTATGGAGAAAGATATTTTTTTGGTGGGCATGTGGTACCAGAAGAATACTGACTGAATAGTAGTCTCAATTAATAGCTTTCAGTAACAAAACTTTTACCACTACCTTCAACTGGAAACTCAGTTTAGTCCATAATGTAATGGATCATGAAATGAAAGTCACTAGAGCCTGATTCTTTTAGAACACAAGGCCTTTGTGAGGGAGCAGTTATATATTTTATACAGTCATCTAGAAGCGTTGGAAACTATAGCACAACCATTTCACAGAAAGTCCATGATTCTTCACAAAAACTAAAGAAAGTAATCAAAAATGTGGTATGTCTTACACATTGTCACATTATAGAGTTGCACAGAAAGACTAGTGTCCTTGTCTTAAATTTACAATGCATGTTTCAACTCTATGAAATTCATAATAACTTTTTTAAGTGGAGCAGCAAAAATATACTTATGTTAGGTGCATTTCAGACATCAGTAAAAGAGGTCTGCAAACACAGTTGGAATAAAATGCAATAAATCCCAGTATAGTTAGGGATTATGATATTAGAGGATACAAGGACCTGAAAAGAGAAGCTAGACTTCCATTTTTCTGAGTCCAGACCAAGAAACTTTATGCTATTTCCCAAGTCTCAGTGCAGCTTCATTTTAAACTGAAGATATTAAAGCAGTCTGTGATTTTTTTTTTCCACTGCTTACATACACTCTTTGGCAAAAGTGCCACACATTGGATTTTGGAGCTTTGGGGGAAATTTAATGCTAAAAACTGGGGACCCAGCTCTGCAGTGGGCTCTTTAATAGTGAACCCTCTATCCAGAAGCAGACCACTAATGTCACTGGCTTTGAGGGTGTGCCTTTGCTGTGTTCCCATACAAGGTTAATAATTTTTCATTTCACACCCTTTCAGTTTGTATCTTGATGAAAATCATTATGAAAGCAATTTTGTGAAATCAATATAAATGTTTAAACATCTAAGGAGCAGGGTTTGACACTGTTGAAAATAATTGCTAAAGTTTAGTTCATTCAGATCTTTAATAGTGAAAGGTTCTTTTTCTTTTTAAAATGTCCTTTAATACTCCACAAAATACTAGTAAAAGTTTGCATTTAATAGTATCAAGTGACAATTTTTATCTTGGCTTTAAATTTCAATACTGTAAACATTTTCTTGTCTAAAAAGGACTTGAATAATGCAAGAAATGTTCTATATACAGCACGTTTTCAACTGACTTCTATTTTTTGAGGAGAAAACCAAACTCATTTTCTTAGACTAGAATATGCTGTAGTGGGCTAAATGTGACTATTTGATTAGTTAGATAAAATACGTTTTTGTTTTTTTTTCTTGAGAAACTCTCACTGCAAATCTTAAAAGGTTACCTTGTTATTTCTACGTTTAGTCAATTGTAAAATAAATTCCTATATTCACACACATATTGCTTTATAAAAGGAGTAGTGGAAAGGTTGCACACACTAAGGAATCTATATTTCTGTCCTGGGTTCAGCTACAGCAGTCATTTTTTCTCCGTCTTAGTAGCTGCTGCAGTGCTGTGTTTCTTGACTTTCAGTATGGGAACAATGCTGATAACACTGATGTTTTTAGTTGTTGCTCAGTAATGTTTACTCTGACCAAGGACTTTCTCAGTCTCATGCTCTGCCAGAGAGGAGGGGAAGCCAGGAGGAAGCAGAGGCAGGACACCTGACCCAAACTGTCCAAAGGGGTATTCCATACCACAGCACGTCATGCCCAGTATAGAAACTGGGGGGAGTTACCCGGAAGGCCCAGATCATTGCTTGGGTCAGGCTGGGTATCGGTCGGCGGGTGGTGAGCGGTTGTGTCCTTTCCCCTTGTTATTCCTCTTATCAGTATTATTGGTAGCAGTAGTGGTTTGTATTATACCTTAGTTACTGGAGAGCTGTTATCTCAACCTGTGGGAATTACATTCCTCCAATTCTTCTCCCCATCCCTCCGGGAGCGGGGGGAGGAACGAAGGGGCTGGGGGAGCGAGCGAGCGGCTGCATGGTTCCAAGTTGCCGGCTGGGCTTGAACCACGACAATTTCAGATTCAGGAAAAGAATAAGAGATGCTGGCTCTGAAAATTTAATGTGCATCTCCTACCACCTTACTGATGTCTCATGGAGCTAGTCCAAAAATGCATAAAAGAATATTTTTCACTATCAGCTCAAAAATTATTTTGCTAATGCTTTTAAAATGATGTATACATGAGCACACACACAGACATGCATGAATTTAAATAACATAGGTATTATTATTATTTTCATTTTTATTATTATTGTATTAAGTACTCTAGTTATACTGAACTTCAAGACACATGAATGCTGAAATGGTATACCAGTATTTCCATATCTCTAGTGCAGAGGCTTCCTTGTACTTACTCATGTGAGCAGTTTCAGGAATGTTAATGGTGCTACACTGGTAGATAAAGAAGGCAAGACTGTGTAATTAATTTTATTTCCAGCTGTTGAGATTTCAGACTATAATTCTAAGCTCTCTAAGCAAACATCTTCCTTTTCTTCACTTTTTTCCAGGCACACTGATCAGAGGTGCTTTGGAGATTGGCTGTATGCCCAATTTCCACAAATGCCAAAGACTCCTACACATTGAATTAATTAAAATTGACTGCTTGTCTTAGGCAGAAGAAACAGGGTAAATTTTGGCTTGTTCTAAAATATGACTGAACAATTTAGGCAAACAAAATAACTTACTACTAACCTAGGGAATAAAAATAATGTATTGCTTTGCCTTGTAAAAACAGATCATACTTTGTTTTGTTTTCACTTCTACCTCAAAAGCTTTCTTCTGGGTTTTTGGTTTTTGTTTCTTTTTTTTTTTCTGCTGCAGTGAATTGTAAGTTGTTAGGTCTGTGTATCCCAAGGACAGGAAAACATATATCAAATGAAGGATATAGACAGGTTTTACAGACTGAAGTTATAAATGACAGTAAAAAGTCTAATCTTGCAGGTGTTTAAACCTCACAGGTATCTCTCCTTTTGACTGAAACTTTCCCAGTGCCTAGTGTGACTTTCTCACTGAAGTGCACCGAAAGTGCTGCAGTCTACACAGCTCAGCAGCTATCATATGCCTATAAGCAATCAAGTACCAAAGGTCTCCAAAGGACATTTAATATGCATTTCCTAAGCACAACTGGCTGACATTGACAGTAAAGCTAAAACATGTTCAAGATTTATAGCATTCATACACTCAGGTTCAATGCCCTCCTCAGGTTAAGGCTTGCAAATCACACATTCTTGAAGGTGTTTTTATTTCTAGTTTATACTGCAGGCTGAGGTTAGCAAGGGGAAGCACTCCCTACTTCTTCTGTTCCTCCACAGGAAATATCAAGTGATTCATAGGAATATACAGAAAGAGGTGAAAGAAGAAATTGGTGGGGAGTGAGAAGAAAAGCACTAGAAAGTACATTATGTTATAATTCAGCATTTATAGTGTTCATAAATTCTGTCTTTGCTTCAAGAGGCTCTTTTATACATTTTAGTAACCAGTCTTCTGGGGAAAAAAAGATGTGCAAACTTGACAAGATGCCAATAATTGACTATTTCTCTGATGAGTGCCCACCCCAAAAGATTATGGTGTCCTGTGCTGGGTGTTTCTAGTAGGTCTTGAATTCTTTGTATAGTTGTGAATCTTCAGCTGACAGATAAAGATTTCTTAAAGAAATGGCCTATAATATGTTAGAGAATTCTTCAGGGTAAACGTGACATGAGTTTGGAGGTAGATGACATCATGTCACAGCTTTACTTTAAAAGAAAAAGCCTTCACTTTTAAAGGGTCTGTCTCAGGAGGGGGTTCCAACCTCTGGATATGAAAGAAGTGTATCTTTATGTTACTAACTACCTAGCTACTCCTTAGTGTTTCTTATTGATTTTATATATGTGACTTCCACAGCACATTGGCTGTTCTGGTTTGCAATCTGAGATTTTTAGCGTCTCCCTAGGGACATAATGGATGTCCTCAAACCAATATATACCCTCAAAAGATTTTTTAATAGTATATTTTTGTGTTTTTCCAAGAGAATTAGATATAAAAGCATATTTATTTATTTGTTCTAAAACTATCCGTCTACTAACTGATGATGTTACTCTATATTCACACATAATTGTGATGGCGTGTCACATCCAGTTCTTAAGAACAGTGTGATACTAATTTTACCTCTTGGAATGATCTGAGGATCTAAGCAGTATTATTAAGTAATCACAGAATCATAAAATGGTTAGGTTTGGAAAGAACCTTATGATCATCTAGTTCCAACCCCCCTGCCATCCTGGTAGTGTATTCAAAGCACAAGACACGGAAGGAATCAGGCAGACTAATGTTAGCCTAGGTACGTTAGTCTCTCCAGTGTTCTTTCAAGACATGGGTTTATAAGCCTTAGGATCCAGTTTGGAAGGAGAACCTGAGAATCAGCTGCTTATGTGCAGGGGTCTGTCTGTACTCGGTGCTGCAAGTGGGACTAATACGAACAAGGTAGTGCCAAGCCACAGACCTTAGGAGGAGAGTGGTAGTGTAGATCAAACTGTTACAGATATGTTTTAGGGTACCATCAGCATATATCAGACTGAAGTTTCTACATCACAGGTGCTATAAGAAAGTCCAGACAAACACAAGGTAGAGGCTTCATCTTGTTTGATGTTCTTAGGCATGTTTGTGTATACATGTGGTGTCCTAAGCCTCCTGGGTTTTTAAGGATAAACTGAAGTTTTCTAAGGCTTCTCAACAACTTTCAACTCAATATTCTTCTGGTCTGTATCACTTAAGTCCTCCCATCCAGTCCAGGCATGAGAAAGTTTTGAAAATACCTATTTTAACTGCATGGCTCAGTATCTTTGGATTCAAGCACTAGAAGTCGCACTGTTCACAAGGTGATGACAAAAGATTCTAAAGCTATTTTTACATACATATTTTATAGCACATGTTACAAACTCAGACCTGGTTTATGGGTGACAAACTGAAAAAGGAAATGCCCCAGTTCTGTTTAAATATGTGTCTTCCTTTCAGAAAGGAAGTTTTCTTTAACAGGTAATAAAAATTTTGCTTCTCACCGGTTACCTGAAAATACAGCTACAAAGTAGGAAAAGAAAAAATCCTATTTCAAGGGGGAAAGAATTTAAGAGTAAGAAGTCTGAGACAGGATGGAAAGAAAGAGGGAATGAAAGATTTTGGAGGCACTCTGGGAGTATTGTACGTACAGTGTAATGTAGAGATATTGCCAGCAGAGATTTTGGTCCTGCGAAGATTGCTCTGTACTTTTTAGAAAAGAAGATTGTATATAGACTAGGCATCAAACAGCATTACTGTTTGGAAGGGTAGTGGAGGAATTGCAAATAAAATTGGTAGCAGATCAAAGGTTAAAAAATGCATTATATGCTGAGGAATTTATTGTAAAGGACATTAAATTATAATCAAAGAGTAAATTCTGTTATATAAAAATAAAAAAGAAAAAAAAAAAAGAAAATTAGAGAAGGAAGATACACATTTGACCCTAATTCTGTGATGAATCCTATGTGGTTCCACAATAGAATCAAGCTTCTTTTTACTCTAATATTGAATTATTTTACTTTTTTCTTTTTTTTTTTTTTTGTTCAAGTACATTCATTAGGTAACAGACTAAATGTGGCTTCTTAAAATGCAGGCATTCGCTTAACAGAGGAACCTTCATGCAGTAAAAATTTAGTCCCCAACTTGCTTTCTCGCCTGTTTTTCCACTATGTTTTCAAATGGCAATTGGATTAAATGTTTCCATCTGGGAGGATTTTTGAATGGAGACAATGAAAGAAAAATATGAGCAAATATGGTCATGACAAATGTTTGTATAGGTAATATTCTTCACTATCTTTTCACTGTTAGATTATTGTTTCCCTTTGTCACTGAAACTATGAACAAAAATACCACTTGGGTTGCACTGAAATCAGGTAAGTAAATAACATTTTAAAGGAAAGAAAATATGACTTTTTTTGAGCAATTACAAACTTGTCAACTTTGCCAAAGAGAAATTTCATCGATATTTTGTAGAAATACTTTCTTTTGCATTTTTTACTATATCTGCAATGCACTATGCTAGCTACTGTCAACAGGATAAATATATCCTTGTTTGTAACTGCTCCTGGGACTTCATTTAGAGCTTGTTTAGAAGCAACTTGGATACATTACTGAATTGCGAAACACATACCCATTATTTTGTTTTCTAAACCACTTCTGCACATCGTTTTTTAAACTGTTTCCCTCCCTTTGTTCATTGTTTTCCCATTGGTTAATTTTACTAATAAGATTACATGACCAAACAATGATTTTTTTCAAATTTCTAGAATAGAATTTTAAATTAATTATCATTTTTAGCCTTTAAATGTAAATCTGTTTCAAGCCTCAAAGAGATAGAAATCTGAAAAGGGTCAGAAGTCAGGGAATAGTATTACAATAAAAATTGAAACTAAATCCTTTGCTAAGGAAATGTCTTTGATCTATCCAAAATCAAATGGCTGAAAACGTAAAGTTGCAAACTGCATTGATTATTTTTTAATTAAAACTATCCTGAACTATGTTTATATATATATATATATATACACACACACTTTTGTATGTTACTCAGGATCACTAAATGAAAAATACATAAAAATAACAGAAAGGCATTTAATATGGATATTAGTTACAGGGAAAAACTTGTAGGTATAATATATGTAAAGAATTTGATTCTTCATCAAAATCTGTTTACAGTCTTCAAAGTGATGTTGCTATTAAAGGCCAAGTTTAAGTGAACAATCAACTTCTTACCTGAAGTGCTCAAAGAAACATAGATCAGCAATGGTTTGAAAGTGAGGAAATTATTCAAACTGTTGTATAAAATGTGAGAAACTGACACAACAGTAAGACAGCTGTCACAGGTTTAAGATAAAAATCGTTACTTGAGAGACGCATTATTTTGTTCTCAAACTTAAAAAAAAAATATATATATATTTCTTTTTCATTTTCAGTTTTCATTTTCTAATAGAAGTAACAAAACTACTAACAAACTGAAGGTAACGTGATAAAAACAAAAAGTGCATCGTCTCTTAAAGATTATTTCTTCTCTTCTAATATGGTTTAGTATATAAATGCATATTTACTCTTTTCACATATATTTTCTAGAAACTCTGCTGTAGATATAACTGTTCTCTATTATTCATTGGTGTATATCTGTATAGAAATTGCTAGGTACCACAATAAGAAAAAAATTAAAATGTAATTTAAAAAGATTACAGCAAAAGCATCTGGAATTTGCATTCTGTTCAGTTTTGAAAGTGTTGCTTTCAAATGTGCATGACTTTTAGTCCTGGTTATTTTGGGGTTTTGCTTATATATTGATGGCAGATGATGCAGGGTTCTAGTGGTCATGTTATGTGTTCTAAAGGTGAGTTTGTAAGTTTTGAAAATAGAAGAAGGAAAGCAGGTAAAGAATTCCTGAGCTTGGACAATCTCAAATGCTCATTAGAAGCAAGAAAACATTCAGTAAGTTTCATCAAAATGCTTAATTCTTAAATGATTGAATCAGCTTTCTCTACGGTTGGTTGGCTTGAAATTCAGTTTTCAATGTGATCTTCAAAACAAGACATCTTTTATATTTCCATCCCTTCTTAATTATCTTAAGGTTTTTTAACAAGAGAGGTAGAAACATCTTTTTCATACTTGTGAAATGTCTGTACTTGATTAATGTTCAGGAAAAAAAAAATGCATCTTTGTCCATGAAATTAGCTCAGTGTATGAAGTACATCTTTCTACTAGGGATACATAAACAACAAATATGTATAAACAAATGAGACCAGTAAAATGTTCTTCATTTTTCCCCCCTTCTGTTTTATAACAGCAGAAGTTACAAAGACATTGAACAAACACTACTTTTACCCTCTTTGAAGTCCTGCCTAGATGCTAGCTCTAGTCCTATATGTGAGACAATTATAACAATCCAAGGACTGTATTTGTGTTTAGGTGTGGACGTATAAATCTGAGTTACGCCTTTGAGGGAGACGTGTCAAAAGAAGCAACAGAAACTTGCTTCTCAAAGATATCCAGAGGAAGTGAAAAAGGATTCCATAAAGTTCGTAGAAGATAGCCAGTGCTATGCTCAAGGAATTGCAAAATAAGATCCACAACAACCAGCCAAAGATTAACATGTTCACCAGCATCTGCCTTAATTAAGCTAAAGATGTTGGGATCAAGGCTACCTCTTCAGTCCTGCTCTGACAGTCTGTTACTTCCATTTTCTTTTTAGCAAAGGAGTCAACTCTAAGAATGTCCTAGAGGGCATCAGAACTGGGATTTTTGCTATAAATCTTAACTCCAAATCCTGTGCTCAGGTCATAGACATTCTTTTGCTTTGCTCTTCTTTCTCTTTATAACTGTTAAACTGGACGTGTGATTTAAAAAACCAACCAACCAACCAAACAAAGCAACCAAAAAAACCCCAGACCAAACTTAAAGAAAACCGCAGTCATAGGTGTATTTACACTTCATTTAAAGAGTAAAGTAAAGCCCAGCCCTGCAGGATATGTTCAGTGAGGCTTGACCTGACAATAATTCTTAAAGGCAAATCTTATGTAGCCACATCTCACTTCTCACTTTCCCCTAACATTCCATGCTCACCAGAGAGTCTCTAAGATAGAAAAATCTTAACATTGGACATATAATTCAGCTGCCTGGAGCTTACTGCTGACCTAGGGACCTTCATGCATTGACTCTATCCAGGGTATTTATAATTTTCAGACTGAACACCCTTGGTATAGCCTAGCTATTTGTTCCAGCTCACACTATTCTGTCTGGAGTCATTGCATCAGTCACACTCCCACTGATGCCATTCTCCACTCTTTCCTTCCTTTCTTTTTGTCTTCTCTCTATCTGACTGACCTCCCTCCCCTCATTGATCTTCCTTTAACAAAAATCCACTTGAAAAAGTTAAAGGCTAGAAACAACTCAAACACAAAAATGGAGAACCAGCGGGAAGACTGCAAACCACAATATTATTTGTTCTTCACTTGTCAAGCTCCTCTCCTTGGTCAGCAGAAGACTGAATAGCTTTTGAAATGCCTCACAAATTCTCTTTCAACCACACATGATGAGTAAGTGATAAGTAAATTAATTTAGTATCTTTTTCTTTTTAACAGAGAAGGCAAGTCCTAGAGGGCATGTGATCTGTGATTAATGCCATAAATTCCTGGCTCTGAGTCCTGCCCTCAGGTCACACACAATTTCTGTTATGCTTTTTTCTTACTCTAGAGGTTAGAATGGAATCCTGTTATACTACAATACATGGAAGAAGAAATTATAACAATTTTCATGTTTTGCCTACTCTCAGTAATTACAGCATGATTAAGGAGTTCAGGAGAGTTTTTTTTTTCAGCTGTTCAGTTTGCTTATTTCTTTTTCTCTAGTACTGAGAAAGTAGTAAGGCTAAGAACAAAGCTCAATGAAAAAAAGGATAAGCTTAAATTCTGCTTCTCACACTACATGAATTTACTTCATTCAAGTTGAATGAGTTAAAGGGAACAAAAAGAATAAATTTTTCACTGTTTATTTACCAGTAGCAAGACCCACTTTTTCATATTGTCTTTTAGGGTCAGTGGCAGAACTAGGGCAAACAGATAAAAAGGAGTAAGAAAACCCTGGATCATTAGTCAACACTATGATAGTGAATGAACTAAGAATAATACAGTGCCTACAGAAAAAAACAAATAAAAAATTTCAGGCTTTCTTGCAATGAAAATAAGTATCTAAACCCCAAACAGTAGAATAATGCATAGCATAGATTCATAGCGAATTGTGCTGTTTACAAAATAAAAAGAATTAAAATATTCCTTCAATAACCAGCTGTTAGTATATCTAGAAAGGAGCTAAAGGATAACATGATGTAGCTTTGAGTTAGTGTCCGGTGAATTAGTATGCTGCAGGTGTAATCAAATCAAACTTAGATAGTACCCTCTCCCTCCCTTCCCACAAGCCCCAATTTCACATTTGTAGAGAAGGAGGCAAAAAGCCATTTTCATTCTATAGGATTTAAGGTTCTCAGGGGTTCATTACAGCTGGTACTGATTTGTCTCATGATTACATTTCTTTCTGAGAATATTTCCTTCTGCTCTTTGTTAGAAGCCCAAATAGAGAAGTTTTATCTTTCCTTTGGAGATATGTCTTTTGCATAGCACAACGTACCATTTACAACAGGGGCTTCAAAAGATTTTCAAGAAGAAATAATGGGATTTTCTAACCTTGCCATAGCGTAAAAGGGTGTTTAACAGAAATTCTGAGCTGGTGAGTAAGGTGCTATCAACTTTATATGCTGGCAAGCTGGACACTACATTTGGGGAACAGGGCTGTAGTGGCATTACAGCTTGGAAAAAAAAGGGGAGCAAAATATTAAAGAAGTAACTTTTCTCTTTAATAGCAAAGTAATGAATGACATTGAGTCAGATGATGGTTTACTTGCTGAGGTGGTACCCTTCAGCAGCAGCAAGACCAATTAATAGAATCTAAATCGTTGTCATTTGAGAGACTCAGTTTAGAGATTCAGTTGCATTCATGATGGTCTTCTTGGATTATAGTAGTCAATACTCTCAGTAATTTCATTATTCATTGAGAGGAAAAATCTGAAACCATCAAAACAATTTTTGCAACTATTGTTCATGATCTGATATTGAGAACTATTATGAGCAGGTTGTGTATGTGTTCAACAAAATGTTGGAAAAGAATAAGAATGCCTTTAAACATTCAACCAAAAGCTTACCTAACACCGTGGCCACAGATTCTTGGCCTCAGGGCTCTAGAATACTGAATGATGCAAGCCAAAATACTTTTTATCAGCAGAACTATAATTTTTCCTATAGTCCTCTGAAGAAATGAAAAGAGGGTGAGGTGGTCAAAGGATTCAAGTAAGATACTCTCTGGGAAGAGCTGAGATGAATTTAGAAGGATTTTTTCAGTTATACTTCAAAACTTTCCATTCTTTTTTAAACTTTTGCTAAAAGTCATTAATTTTAACAAAATAATTTTTCAGTGGCATTATTTTTGTAAATTTTTTATGTTTGCAATTACCTAACCATTTTTCTTCAGGTGCCCTGGCTCCTTCTACAACAGCCAGAGAAAAATAATATGTTCCAATTATCTTCATTTTGACAACAGATCAAAATTTTATATACTGTACAACAAGCATTGCTCAGGGACTACTGCTACCTCTTCTGTGCATGAAAGTATAACATGCCCGCTTTGAGGTGTCTTAAACAAGTATCATATATTTACTGTAAACACAATAAATCATGAAGATATTCACCTTTTCTGAATCTCAACGTTTTGTTCTACTACTTTCTACGGCAGACTAAATATTAAAAATAGTAGCTGTCTCAGATCCAGAATTTTTAAACCCATAGATTTCTTTAGTCTTATCTTGATCTTAAAGCCTAACTGATCATCTGATTCACTTTCCAGTTATTGGCAATTTTCAGAAATTTGAACCCAAAATAACATAGATTAGTCTGAAATTCTAAAACTCACACTCTACAATTCATATATATATAAATAGCTTGCTATATGAAAGTCAAAATTCAGTGTTCGGAATCATGATAAAATCTTTCAGAAATTCCATCACTGAAGTGAACTCCTAAGGGTTTTTAATAAATCCTTTAAGATAAGCAGGAATTAGAGCTGTTTGTAGACTCCCTGCAATTACATTTTTGAGGTCCCACCAGGGCTAAAGAAGGCCTTTAAAAGAGTTATCTACAGTTGTTATACTAATTTGAGAAACAAATTCAATACTTAATCCTTTAAAAAGCAGCTTGAAGATAATTTTAGACAGGGTTTCAGTTCATTGTAAGCAATAAAATGAAAACCAGTCTGAGAAAGCAACAAATTCATGAGCTTACAAGTTACATATGTCCTTCCATATGTTTGTCTTTCTTACATGAGTACATATGAGTATATAATGCCAGGTTGTACAGAGCCTTGGGTGACATAGTTTAGTGTGTGGTGTCCCTGCTCATGGCAGGGGGGTTGGAACTAAATGATCTTAAGATCCTTTCCAACTGCAACTGTTCGATGATTCTATATATGTACCTATGAACATGTTTTGTACATGAGTACATATGCCTGTCTTTCTTATATAAGCCAGCAATGTGACAGCGGCAAAGAAGACTAATGGTAAGCTGCTGGAGGAATGTTGCCAGTAGGTCAATGAAGATGATCCTTTCCCTCTACTCAGCACTGGTGAAGCCACACTGGAGTCACTATCCTTTCCAGCCTAAAGATCATCTGAGTTTCAGACCATTGATAAATGAAAAAAAAGTCAAGGGGTTTAGTTTTTTCTCTCTCTATTTTTACCATGTAATTTAGTTCTCCCTTTCATTTAAATTCAACAGTAATTTATCTAGAAAGGATATGACCATTGTGAAGAAAAACAAATTTCAAATGTTGTCATCCCAAGCTTCTGACTGAGATAGGTTACTATAGTTAGCGTACTATACACATCAGTCTAATCCAATGTCTTATCCAGATCAGTTAAGACAAAATTGAAATGTTCTGAAAGTGTTCTTTATGTTGGGGTCCATGACCCTATAGTTCTTGACCACTACTGAGGTGGCCTCTAGCTTATGAGGAATATTTGGGTATTTTTCAATAGGAGAAACAGGCATTGAAATCATATTTAACTTTTGTGTTTGGGAAAGTGTACAAAAGACTTCATAGTATAAGGATGGCACATCAGTCTCCTAAGAGTTAAACTGCAGATAAAAGCAGAATTCTGTGACTAGTGCAGTGGAAGACATGCTGTATCAATAGTTCACCCTGAAGAAGAGAAGGCTGCATGGAGGTCTCATAGCAGCCTTCCAATATTTGAAGGGGGCCCACAGCGATACCAGAGAGGGACTCTTCATCAGGGACTGTAGCGATAGGACAAGGGGTAATGGGTTTAAACTTAAACAGGGGAAGTTTAGGTGAGATATAAGGAAGAAGTTCTTTACTGTGAGGGTAGTGAGACACTGGAATGGGTTGCCCAAAGAAGTTGTGAATGCTCCAACCCTGACAGTGTTCAAGGCCAGGTTGGACAGAGCCTTGGGTGACATGGTCTAGTATGATGTGTCCTTGCCCATGGAAGGGGGGTTGGAACTCGGTGATGTTAAGGTCATTTCCAACCCAAACCATTCTGTGATTATATGATTCTATGATCAATAAACCTCAGAGCATAAACTATGCTTGATATTCCGTTTCTGAGGAATCCTCCTGCGATGCATTGCTCTGATGCTTTACGTTTACGTCTGTTTGCTGACCTTATGTTCCATCTTCAACTATTCTGTGACTTGATGATTTTATGATGGCATGAGTCCTTGAGCAAAAGCAACCCCACAAGTGGGTTTGC
>NW_009936275.1:4131-4348 GCF_000696875.1 Nestor notabilis | reverse complement strand
CATCTTGTGTGAGGACCTCACTGAGCAGCAGCAGGGCCCAGGGTAGAGCCATGGTGGGATGGGATGAGCCCAGGAACCGCCCGTGTGCTGGGATGCACCAGAAGGAACCTGAGGAGAAGGACTTGGGGGTGTTGGGTGAGGAGAAGCTCCTCAACTCATGGACTAATGGGGTAATGTGGTGGAAGATGTTTTGACTGTTGGTGGCCACGGTGGGGGG
>NW_009936275.1:2006-3980 GCF_000696875.1 Nestor notabilis | reverse complement strand
GGGAGGAGGTTCTTCCCCATAACGGTGGTGGGACACGGGAAGGGTTGAAGGGAGAAGTTCTGGATCACTGGAAGTGATTGAGGCCAGGTTGGACACAGGGGCTTGGAGCAACCTGCTCCAGTGGAAGGTGTCCCTGCCCGGGGCAGGGGTTGGAGCTGGAGGAGCTTTAAGGTTCCTTCCAACACAAACCATTCCATGATTCCATGATAGGGGGTCATAGTGACCAGTGATCCCCAGTGAGAAGGTCTCAACCCACCCCCATGTGCATCCCAGCCCCACCATCTCCATGGAACCCCCCCATTACCGTGCTGAAGGAAGACTGGAGAGTCCCCACCAGCTCCTCCACGATGTGTCCTCTCCACCACCAGGAACACCTGAAGGGAAGAGGATGAGGAGGGAAGATCCTGGTGCTGTGGCACCACCAGGGTGTCCTCTGGGGCTGGAGGAGGAGGGATGAAGGAGCTGCGTGAACCAGGGCTGGGCCCTTGGTTAATGTTTAAGCAGGTCCTGGCAGCGGTGGTGGATGCGATGAGGGACATCGTGTCCCACAGGGACCTGGCGCCCGGAGCAAACTGGGGCGTGAAGTTCTCCACTTGGAACCCAGTTGGGAACTGGGGTGGGGGCTGGGTTGGGCAGGAGGTGCCGCTGGTGAAACCCAAACTGGTTTTAGAGGAGGTTGAAGGGTTTCATCCTGCCCAAGAGTGAGCATCCAACCCCCCTGTCACCATGGCAACGGGTATCCAACCCCCTGTCTTCATGGGGAGATACCTACCCCCAGGTCTCCATGGCAACAACCATCCAACCCCTTATCTCCATAGCAATGGGCATCCTACCCTCATATCTCCATGGTGATGGGCATCCACCTCCTTATCTCCATGTTTATGGACATCCACCCTCTTATCTCCATGGCAATCGGCATCCAACCCCTTATCTCCACGATTGTGGACACCCACCCCTGTATCTCTGTGGTTATGCATCCAACCCCTTATCTACATGGCAATGGGCATCCAGCTTCTCATTCCAAGGTGATGGGCATCCAACCCTGCATCTCGGTGGCAACAAGCCCTCTCCATCACCACGGCAACAAAGGCAGGAGGTTGGTCAAATCCATGAGTTTTATTAATTCCTCCATAAAATCCACATAAACCCTGGAAAACCTGAGTGGAGGCAGCGCCTGCAGGAGGCAGGACAGGCAGAACCCCCCTGAGATGTGGTCCTCAGGTGGTGGACAAGGCCTTGGTGATGTCCCATTGTCCTTCAAGTACGAGGTGGCGGCAGCATCCCCTCCAAGGTCTGGTCTTCAGGTGATGGACAAGGGATGGGTGATGACCCTCAAACGGGAGGCGGTGGCCTTGGGCTCTGGTTCCTGCCCTCACCTGGTGGCCAGGATCTCCTCGGTGGCCATGCGGGCGAGGTGGTGGAAGTCCACGAACAGATACCTCCTCCAGAAGCGCCGGTCGCGGCCATAGACCTGGGCCGGGAAACACGGGCTTCCTGCCGGGAAGAGGCAGGGAAGGGCCTGGTTGGGAAGAGGAAGGGGCAGGAAGAGCCCAACTCCAACCTCTCCTGCTCCTACCGATGCCATGGAAGATCCTGGCGATGGCTCTTCCGGAGAACTTCTCGTCCTGGCGGATGTCGAGGAAGTGGCGGATGTCGGCGCGGATCTGGCTCTCCCAGTCCCGCAGCTGAGGGGGACGGGACGTGGTGAAGGTCACGTCCATCCTCCTCCTCCTCCTCCCCCCAGGCTCATCCCTGAGCACGTGGCCCCGAGACCGCTCCCTGGAGAAGTGGGTTCACTCACTTTGGCACCACTGAGACCTTCATCCTCTTCCTCCTCGCAGCCACGTTCAACCTGCTCCTTCTCGAAGTAGTCGCTGAGCAGAGCCTTCAGGCAGGAGCTTCTCTGCTCTTCTTCAGCCGCAGGGTGAGGGCCATAGGCCTGGAAGGCCACGCTGCACCCCAGCATCAGCCTCC
>NW_009936275.1:625-1968 GCF_000696875.1 Nestor notabilis | reverse complement strand
CCACGAGTGGGGAACCAAACTAAGGGAGCTGTAGGGTTTTGGGGGTCTTCTCCGCCCACACTCACCTCTGGAAGGCCTGGAAACAGGCACGGAGCTGGCCAAGGGCCATCTTCTCCCTGGCCACCACTCTCTGGTGGAGGAAGTCGCAGACGGAATCCAGCTCGTCATCACTGAGGTCGCCGTAGACACGCAGGTGGAAGGAGAGATCTCCAAACTCCACCAGGACCCCGCTGTTCCCATCCCTGCGGCCATCTGAAGGCACCAAGAGAGGGTTGGAGCCCACAGTGATCTGCTGCCCACCAAGACCTGGTGCCCACCATGACCTGGGGCCCACCACGACAAAGCCAACAGGAGGGACCGTCTCCCAAGGAACGCCGGGAGATGCTGGTACCTCTCCGCAGCCGCGGGTCCCACTGGAGCTGGCGCAGGGCTCGTTTCACCAGCACCACCTCCCACCCCATGGAGTCACTCAAGGAGACCACGTTGAACTCCACGGAGCTGCTGTGGTCGTGGTCCTTCCCCGCCAGGCGCTCCCGAGCCAGGAACACGGCGACGGGTGGAGAGCTGAGGAGCAGGAGACACCAAAACCACGTTGGCCCCGTGGTTTGGAGCCTGATTTTAGCCTCCAGCAGAGCTCAGGGCTGTGGAGCAGATCCCACCCAACATAGACCATGGCCTTGGTGGCCACCACAGGGGCTCCTACCTCTGTGCCACGTCCCGGAGCTGCCGGGGTCCCCCATAGCACTGGAGCCGGCACGAGGAGTAGGTGGGAGGCAGCAGCTCCAACCAGCGCCGCGGGTGAAGCTCCAGGTAGCACAGGAGGGTCTCAATAGCTGCAAGAGAGGAGGCTGAGGAGCTGCTGGAGGATCCCAAAGGGATCTGGGGTCTCCAGGGCTGGTGTTTCCATCACCTTCCTCCCGGAGGTCCAGGGACTCCACGGTTGGTTGGATGGGGATGGCTCGCTCGTGCTTGTAGCACACCCGTGGCCCGCTCTGCCTTGGCCTCTTCTCCTCCTTTTCCACCTCTTCCTCCAGGAGCTCGGCCATCTCAGCATCTTCCACCTCCACAGCCTGCAATGGAGGTGTCACAGTGTGGTGTCACCAGTTAGAGGACATCCCAAACATCCCAACTGCTCTCCCGGCCACATCCTACACCTCACCTGCACTTCCCACAACTGGTTTCATGGAGCCATGGAATGATTTGGGTTGAAGGGACCTTAAAGCTCCTCCAGTTCCAACCCCTGCCCCGGGCAGGGACACCTTCCACTGGAGCAGGTTGCTCCAAGCCCCTGTGTCCAACCTGGCCTTGAACACTGCCAGGGATGGGGCAGCAACCGATTGTCG
>NW_009936275.1:0-518 GCF_000696875.1 Nestor notabilis | reverse complement strand
TGGGCCAAACCCCCCCTCCACGTCTCCTGGAGCCCCTTTAGGCACTGGAGCTGCTCTAAGGTGTCCCCTTCAGGAGCCTTCTCTTCTCCATTTCACAACTACCCAACAACTAAACCATCTTCCACCACATTATCCCATGAGTTAAGATGCTGAGAAGGTTCCTCCTCACCTTGGTGACCTCTTGGTGCTTCTGGTGCAGCTCCAGGCACTTGCAAGGCACAAAAACCTTCTGCACCAGCTTCTTGACGGTGATGAAATCCACCGAGTCACCATAGATGTGACGCCGCAGCTCGTGCAGGTCCCCACCCTGGTGGAGCAGGGGTCAGCCTTGGGCAGGACACCCCTAACGCCAAGGAGAACCCCTTCCACTGGGAAGTGCTACCTCTGGATCCAGGAAGAGGTGACAATGAGCCGTGGCCCCATCGCGCCCGGCGCGGCCGATCTCCTGGACGTAGCTCTCCAAGTTCTTGGGCATGTTGTAGTGCACCACGCCTCGGACATCCGCCTTATCCAGCCCC
>NW_009936274.1:0-990 GCF_000696875.1 Nestor notabilis | reverse complement strand
CCCTTCCCAGGGAGGCCCCCCACTACCTGTCTTTGATTGCCTCGTTGACATTTTTGCCAAAACACCACTAGTGGAAGTCAGGCTGGCTGTGCTGGTAATGGAATAGCAGCCTCACTGGCATATGGACTGTTCTGTAGATTATTAATACAAGTGGAGCTGTCTTTAATTTAACTTTATTGCTAGAAATCAAACAAAAAAAAAAACACGTTTAAAAAAAAAAAGGGGTTTTAAGACGAATTCACGTGGATGGAATGGCCCTCGTTTTTTATTTAAGGAAAGCAACACAAGGAGAGAAGACAAACACAAAAAAAAAAGAGAGTTCTGTGGTTCCAGTAAGGAGTAGTGTGGTTCCAGTAAGGAATAGCGTGGTTCCAGTAAGGCTTTGTGCGTTTGTTTCCGCAGTCCAAGTGCCGTGTGTCCGTCCCACGTCGCGGGGCGTCTCTCTGCGGCGCTCTGCCTGGCAGGGCCTAGCTTCAAATCCCCAAATTCAGAAGGAATTAAGAACTAAAGAATTCCGGGCTTGCAAAGCTCTGGGATTTAGGCCATCCAATCTTTCTGGGTGATTTCTTTTTTTGTTCCAGATATTTATTAGGGTAGCTGACAGTATTAACACTAAATAGCAGTTTACAGTATTTCTACATTACAGCCATATGACATCAAGCCTTTTGATTGTCTTTGTTTTTCTTTCTGTTTTTTGCTAGTTCTTTTGGCTTGCCTTCCTGATCAGTCCTCGCCTGTGGACTGGCTTTAGCTATTCTGTGTGGCCCAAGGCAAGAAGACCACCCGCCTGAGGAACATCAAAGCTGCTCTAGTTTTTTGGTCAACAGCTTATACCAGGTGCTTGGCTAGCGGCTGTTTCAACTCTTTTCAAGTCCACAGCAAAAGGTTTAAGAACTTAAATTAGACAAGGGGGAAGTGTTTCAACTTAAACAAAAAAAAAATAAAAATAAAAATGCCACTTAAATAATAAAAAAATAATAATAATAATAA
>NW_009936273.1:61386-91798 GCF_000696875.1 Nestor notabilis | reverse complement strand
GAACTCCTCCGCGCAGCGCAATGCCGCGCAGAGCCGCGCAGCGCGCGCGCAGGGAGCAACCTGCAAAACGGGGCACCTTGACGGGCTCCTTAACTGCTCTCTGAAGAGAGAAATGCGAAGAGTCTAAAACGGTCCCGGTACACACATCCCCTCACCCCGCATTTTGCCGTCTTTGCATCTGAAATTTTCTGGTCCTTTTGTTTCACGGGGAAGATTTTAATCCTGATATTTCATACCTGCAAATACATCCAGGCTAAAAGCACACCTGGCGTGGTTTGTGTTCCATCTCTATCAAGGGTGCAGAAGTACCTACGGATGCATTTCTAGAGAGAGCTCCTGCAGGGGGAACACCCCACTCTTCCAAGCCGAGAGATGGTGGTGATGTACACATGGTCTTTAATTAGCAGTGTAATCCTGCAACAGAAAATACACCACTGTAAGATGAAGGCATGCCTCTGCTGTAGTTAGCTGCACTTTTACTGCCTTGGAGACAAAGAGCAAAGGTAGGATGGGGCAGGTGTGAGAGGCAAGACAATAATAAACATTTCTTTAAGATTGCTATCAATCTTTCAGTAGGTACTGTTGACAGAAGATGAAGATAACATCATGCAAAACAGAGTGAATGGCTCATGATGGTATTAAGTGTTCTCAGATAGTATTCACTTTGGGGAAAGGGTGACTTTTTTTTACACTTTGCACCCTGCCTGTATTAATGGAGCACTGATTAAAGGCTTTGAGTACAGCTGCAAACTGCTGCAACTAATAGCACAAGAACTGTGGGCCTTATGCAGTGAAGTGTCCCACATACATGCAGAGATATGCAGGGTGACACTGAGCTGTATTTTTTGCCGATACATTAGCTCTAACGTTAAATTTAATGAAGCTGTGCAGTGGATCTGACCATTAGTGTAATGTTGCAGTCTCACGAGGTCTTAATCATGCACATCTTTGAACACTTACAGAGCAGCAGCCTAAAACTTTGGCTGAAGAATCACCCTGCGATGTCGTCAGGCCATACTCCTTTTGAATTCCCACTGGAAATGTAGGGGAACAAGGACAGCAATATTAACCACATTATCTTTTCTTGCATCCCAACCAACTTATCTAGACTAAAAGAAAACCTGGGTCTTTATCCTGCAAATCCTGCATGCACAAAATTTTCATTGCAGTCAATGATATCTGACTTAGCAATTGATTTTTTCATTATTGTTCCCATGTCAATTATTTCCCCAGTCTGAGTCAGAGTATATCTGCATTGCAACTAAGAGTCTGACCTCAGCACAAGTACTATGTGTTAGTTTTTAATCTAGTGAGCTGGAGTGTCCCTAACTGCTAAGGCATGGCAACAGCAAGGGCATCAACCCCCCAACCCCGTGCCCTGCACCTGCTGGGTTTTTCATTTCTCTTTGCACGCTGTATTCTGGTCACAGCACAGGCAACCCCACATAGCTCATTCTGCATGATGTGTCAGTTTTCTGGTGTGCTTCCCTGGCTGGATGACTCAAAAAGCTTCCCACTGTGATGCTGTGACTGCTTTTCTTGCAGGACTCTGTGCTACTTGTGTGCCTGCCTGCTCTTCCTTCCCTGAGAAGCTCAGTCCTTCAGAAATCTCCAGGTAGATAATTCAAAGTGATTTACAATGTACTTGGTATTTTTGTAGGTGCACCTGCGCAGACCTTGCTTCTGCCCATGTATCTCATGTTCATTATATGGCTAATAGTAAGAGCACTGTCCTTGATCTGTGCCTGGGATGTGCTTGCCCAATGGTGGGCAAGATTCAATTGTCTGCCATAATGTTTCCTTCTCAGGGTCCTTTTTCTAAAAAAAAAAAAAAAACCAAAACCTTATGTTTTGCTTTTAATTATATGTCATATTATAAGACTTTTAAAATAATAAGAACAGTTGAGAGCTAAGTTCTCTGTCTGGTTCTCCCCCCTCTCCCCACAGTAGCAATAGCTGATCACTATTGCTGTCCCTTTCATCTGGGAATAACATAAGTTCTTTTTCACACCTTGAACCATCACACTGCCACTTCTGCCACCAGAGCTGATGTCTTTCACCAGCCTTTGGAGGACATCACTCTGTAGTCTTAGAGAGGAGCTCTGCTAGGCTTGTACCCTGAGCTCCTGCAGTCGGCCAGGGGGAGAAGTACTTGCCTGGCCACAAGGCGGGGGTCAGTGTCTGTTCACTCCAGTGACTGCTGGGGTAAACCATACCTCTGGAAAGAACAGGACATGTGCTCAAATGAATGCACATATTATGCATGTGGGTACGGGATAGGACAGAAGATCAGAAACCCCTTGATGCTGAGAGGCTGTTCAGCTTCACAGCGCTTGGGTTAGCAACCACATCCTAAGCACCTCCGGGAGTTTCCAACCATGTGCTCCGTTCCCCATATCCAGCATCTGTTCAGCAGCACCTGGCATCTGTGTCGCCTTCACATGTTGTTTTTTGTCGTCAGTAGTGAGGTGGGCATGTGTTGCTTTTGCAAGCACTGGAGTCACGCCAGCTGCTTTTGGACGTCCTCGAGGTACAGTCAGCAGCTCCAGGTTCTCCTGCAGGCCTTCCTGTAATTCAGGCTTCTCATATTTGACTTCGGCACATCTAGAGTAGTCATAAGTATGTCAGGTTCCCAAATACTTACTCGCTGAAGTCTTTCCTATTTAGATAGCAGCTATTTGGCAACTTTAGATGTTGCTCTTGTCCTGGCATAACCTTCTCCTGTAACTGTATCTCAGAATTAATTGTATTTTCTCAAGAAGTTGACAGGATTCTGATTTGCCTTCTGCCTACTTGCCCCACACTGATGAGCCCAATAAAGTGTTGTGAGGTGTGTTATGATATTTTAGCGATGACAAATATCAACCTTTTTAATGAATCAAGACTTCTTGCTATCAAGTTTTTATCATTTGCCATCTGCAGGCTGTTTGATGTTACATAGTGTAGATTCAGCATGGTGTTTCTGACTGACAAATTAAAGAGAATTGGTCAGGTTAACTGCTTATAACGTATGCTAGCTCTTTCTAATTTATCTGGAAATGCATGTGAGGCAAGCTAGATTTATAATCCATTGGTATGTGCTGTGCAACACCTTAACAAAACACCTAAAATGGAGCCAGAAGAAGACAGAGGCAGCTTACTCAGTGACCTTTCTGGTTTAACTTACATAGGTATCCATCAGTTATGTACTCAAAACTTTCAGGAATATCTTGTTGTTTCACTGATTCTGTTGTATGTTTCTCCCACTATTTATTACAGAATCACTCACTCAGTTATCTTATCTCCGGTGGGCGCACTGCTATCTATAAAGGAACATCTCCAGCCCTGTTTTTATGCCTCAGCTGAACACTTGAAGGCTATGACTAAGATTTCTGACCGGTTTAGGATGACATGCTATTCAGTGGCTTTATCTACTGCTAGCCAAGGAAGATGTTTATCTGGAGGTACCTAGACCCTGTCTATTGGCTGCTCCTCTGGAGCCATGCTTTCAAAATCCAGTCAGGTTGGGTCAAGTTCCGAGTTCTCCCCAGCACAGATGCAAGTTGATTTTCGTTCAAATAGGACATGAGGAAATGCAGGGCTAACATTTGCTTCATATTAGGCTTTTGAAATTCCTTGCTCTCTTTATACTGAGCATGAGCTCATTTTGCAATTTTCTGGACAGATTTGTGCAATTTGGGCAGAATATGACAAATGATGTCCTTAATGGGATTTCCAGTGTTTTATCAACTTACTCATTTTCACCATGGTTTATTTCTGCCCACATTCATGAATCCAAGAGTTTCATTAGCAAGCTCTTTTTCTTTTTTTTCCTTTTTTTTCTTTTTCTTTTTTCTTTTCCTTTTTTCTTTTTCTTTTTTTGTCTTTTTCTTTTTCTTTTTTCTTTTTCTTTTCTTTTTCTTTTTCTTTCTTTTCTTTTTCTTTTTCTTTTTCTTTTTCTTTTTCTTTTTCTTTTTCTTTTTCTTTTTCTTTTTCTTTTTCTTTTTCTTTCTTTTCTTTTTCTTTTCTTTTTCTTTTTTATTTTCCTCTTTCTTTTTCTTTTTCCTTTTCTTTTTTCTTTTTTTCTTTTCCTTTTTTTTATTTTTCTCTTTCCTTTTCTTTTTTCTTTCTTTTTTCTTTTCCTTTTTCATTTTTTCTTATTCTTTTTCTTTTTTCATTTTTTTTTTCTTTTCCTTTTTCTTTTTCTTTTCCTCTTTCTTTTCCTTTTTCCTCAGTTTTCAATTTGAGTGCAGTCCTGTTGCGCCTTGCTGACAAACAGCCTTCAAAGCCAGATGAAGTCGTATCATGTTCTTTGTTACTCTCTAGATTTTTCATTAGGGATGTTTCTGTGTCTCTTCTGCTTAATTCCCAAAAGCTTTACACTTGCCAGGCATCCTAGTGGCACTCTGAATTATCTGAAAGAAGGTCTGAATAGAGCGCTTAACTGAAGCCAATTAGAGAATGAATTTGCTTAGGTATGTTAACTTGCCAGTGAATGTGTAGGAGACTGCCTTCTTTTGGTATCTTTCCTTTATATAATCTACAGTTTGCTCAGATCCTGCCAAATTTCTTTTCCACTCAATACGTGCTTTATAAGTTAAAGACCTAGTTTAGCTTTTCCTTTTCTTATGTTTTCAGTTCCATTCTCATGCTCATTCCTTTTTCTACATCTTGTGACTATTTTTGACCTTAATTCAAAGGATCATCCAAAATTGTGTCAGCTCATCTGAAACCTCCATGACCTGAAACATTGTGTTTCTATTCTTAGACTAAAAATCCTTTACACTGGCTGTATAGATTGTTTGCTATATATGTTGAAACAGTAGGAATCTAGTCACTAGGTATTACTTCATGCAAATGATCATAATTACCAGTTTGGCCATCTCCAAAGGAAGCCCCTTGTCCACATACTATACCTACCCTTAAGGGAAGAAACAATGGCATATTTTTCCTGTAACAAATCAGATTGTCTATAGGCAGTTGCTGGCTTCCAATAGTGGAAATACTCCTCTTTAGTGCAGCTTGGGCATGGATGCCTCTGCTCTTCTTTACCAGTTCTAAATAGAAGGATGCAAATGATTTAATTTGGTTCTCTTTTGTCAACAACTAGTTTATTCTGGGCACAATAAGAAAGTGTCATACTGGGGAGAGACCGGGAACTAATCATGCTTTCAGTCTCCTGGTATGGAGCAGGATTGGAGGTTACATTTTATTACATGACAGGGGAGAGGAACCCACAGCAGAAAGGACTAATGTTATGGGAGGGAGACAGTTCTGATTGATGCTCTTTCTGGCTGATATCAGTAATTAGGTCATCCAAACTTCTTGCCATTGATTCCAGCCAGAAAGAGGGAAGTGGATCCCTGACTTTTGCAATGGTAAATCTTAATATCCACTGGTGTTCACAGTATTAATGGCTAGGGTTTGATGTTCAGCCTTAGCATTAGGGAGCATAAAGTGAGGAGTGGTAGGGAGCAATGTGCTGCAACTTAGAGATTCTGTATGGCCTTGGTTCAGCTCATCCTAAGGGTAAGCTTGAGCTTAAGATCTCATTGACTTTAGTAAAATCTAGACTATGTGTATATAATCTGAAATCAAGATGGACAGAAGTACACATGGAGCCAAGAGTATCATAATTCAATCTGAGTCTGTATAACCAGGTGTGGGAGCATTTCCCAGTCCCTTCTCTGAGTGAACTCCCTAGCCTTGTTTTGCACATGGACCAGTGCACTAATAGAAATAACTCCATAAAACCTCTTTTCTGAATTTGGTGGTATAGCACTCACAGGTAACCACAGGACTGTGTTTTGCCAGCACCTTCACAGTGCAAAGGGCAATTGAATACAATCTCTAGGAGCTCCCTGTGGAAGGAGGTGGTCACACCAGTGGAGGTGAAGCTGATGTAATTCTTGCATCCAGTAAGTACAGCATAAAGATGAGAAGGAAGCATGTTTTGTTTTCTGCCTTCTCTGTGGTTATGAAGAAGCAACCACAACCCATACTGTATAAAGTTGAAAAGGAAGAAAAGGAAAAAAGTCCAAAGCAGTGATGTACAATGACTGAATTGCAAAAAGGATGCTCCTCCCCCAGTCCAGTGTCTTTCCTTCCCACATCACCTTTGACATAGCCGCCAGGAGTAAGGAGTGTCATGGTTGAGAGATTGTAAAGATTTCTCCCCTTTAGAAGACAAGTTTATGAATTAAGGCACTTATTCTGGGCCTTGAAGAAACTGATTTCCTCTCCGCTCCAACCCAGGCTCCTTGTATGTCTCCAGACATTTTTGGTGAGGAGGACAAGCTGAACTCCCACTACTTGCAAAATTTATGTTCTCAAACATCTCACTGAGCTGCTTGGAGACAACTGAAATCTGAAAGCACCCAAGGATGCATTTAGTACAACTGCTGTAGGATGGACACCTCAGTGCATGCAAAGTAGCAGTAGAACGCTATAGGAGCATGGGGCTCAGAACAGCCCGGGGACTCAGCCAAATAGCTGTGAACCCACCTCAGGCCACTGCACCTGTGCAACCAACAGCCTCTGCAGGGAGGGCTCAGTAATTCTGTGTGAACCTGCTGTGCTCAAAGCTTTGCTTTTGGTGGTGAAGACCCTTACACACCAAGAATACAGCTTCTGAGTGCCCTTCCAAAGCATACGCCTGGAGGAACAACTCAAATCCCTGACAGTCTGACCAGCTCAGTGTGCTGTTATTGAGGACGATCGTTAGTAGCTGTTTTGGAGCAGAGTATAGGGAGAGAGGTGAATCTGGAGTCATCCTTTGCCTGTTCTGCTCTCCCCTAACCGTTGCTGTTCCTATCCTTTAAGGCATTGGGTGCACACCTTGAAGCAGGGCTGCGGAGCTATATCCCTTACAGTGTGATGGCTTCTCAGTCTTTCCACTGGCTGGTGTTGTTGTTTACACAATTCTGCCAGCAGTGCCAGTGATGTCTCTGAGGACCTCTGCTTCTGCATCTGCCTTGCATTGGACAGTGGAAAGTCTTTGCCTTTGGGGTGCCTAATTTCATTTGTGAGTCTTGCCAGTAGCCCTCCATGCTGCTTTCTCCCTCTGTAAAATGAGATCACAGTACTCCTCTATGCTGGCATGAGTGTCAAACAAACAAAAGATTGCAAAATGCAAATACTAGAGCATTTAGATACCTCAAAGAGATGTCCTGAGTGGTGTGTGTACCCTGTTATGTCATGCTTTATTTCCCCTGGAAAAAAAGGAAGACTCAAACCATTGTTTACAAATTGGCAGTCAGATCACTTACTTGTGTGGTGCTGTTAAATCTCAAAGTTACACCACAAGTGGGTCTGGCCCAATATTCTCTAACAAATTTATTAATAATGCCTGATGGGCTGTCTTTATTTGACGATGTTCAGTTATTGGTCAGAAAATTAAACTTACATCTGTGTCACCCATTTGAAAAGAATACAGGAAAGTAAATCTAAAAAGAACTATAAAGAACACAAAAATCAATATTGCAGGGATAACGGCATGTTCGCTAATACTCAGTCGCTGGGAAAAGCTGCATGCTTTTTTGAAAACTAATTTCTATTGTTTATCAGTTTAACTAACCCCAGTTGAGTTGCCTTTGATTTGGCATAAGAATGAAATACATCAAGGAAAATATATGTACTGCTTTTATGTTATTGGTCAATTTGTTTCTCCCCTTATTCCACAGGAATACTCTAACTCCATGAATCCCAGCTTCTCCCCAGTGAAGACAACAGCAATTTTGCCCCAGAGCAGCCTCCAGCCTAGTGAAGCCTCCAGCCATGGCGGCACCAGCTCCTTCCACCTCGAGTGCTCAGGTGCCACTGGCTTTGATGGGAATGGGAGGATTTCAGTGCTCCTAAGGAACTGCACCCCAGTTTCCAAAAAGTTGAAAAATGAAGACAATAAGAAGTAGATGATGCAGAGGATGTTATTGTCTGCATGTTTGCCATGCGAGGGTAGATGCTGACACTTTACCTTATGCCACACAAATCTCCTGGAGATATAGTGGATTTCTAAAACAGTGGGCAAAGCACTATTGCTTTTGGTAAAACAGAAGAGGCCAATGTGTAGAGCTTTTACTGCCTCAATTTCCCAAGGAATTTTTAATGAGTCAGAGTTAACTCAAGTGTTTAAAAGTAAAATATGGTTATGGCTCTCAAATGCAAGCTACATTTAACAGCCATATATTGATTTTTTTTCCCTTGTAATTTTATTTCCATGAACATTTCTGTTTTCTTAATTAGTAGCCTTTTAAAGAGAGATTTAACATCTTCATTATCAGAGGGTAACTTATGAAACAGCTGTATGGAGAAAGAAGGAGAGGCAGAGAGGCAGAGAGGGTGGGAGAAGAAAGCGCATCAGTGAAAGGCTTTCTATCTGTACTTGAAGGGGAAATGTACGTGCACATGCACGTGCGTGCACACACATACAGACAAGCTGACCCTGACATTACAATTAAGACAAAACAGCAGCATCGAAGCTGGTGACAAAACTCAGCAATTTCCAATTGCACAGTCACCCTGTAACGGGAAGAACTGTTTACCCCATGTTCCTTATTAAACTGAAGTATTTTATTTAATGAGCATGACTCATGCAAGGTGTTCCCATAAATCATCAGCTGGTTTACAAACTCAATAACTAGGCTTCCTGCTATAACTAGGCTGTGCACACCTTAAATTATTAACACGCCAGGGCCTTAAGGCAGATCTTTGATGATGATGATATAAACACTGTGAGGACAAGGTGCTCTCTCAGCAAAAGATTATTGACTCTAATTACCATTTACCACAGGAAAAAGAAAAGAAAAGACAATAAAATATGAGGGAGAATTTAAATCTCAGATTTAATTTTATGAGGAGTTTTAAACCCCCAAACTTTTTGTTGTTGTTTTTGCCACTGCTGCTGTCGGCTGCTGCTGTTGCATGATACTCTATAGTTGGCTGGTCTTGAAAGCATGACAGTTAAGAAGAAAAGAAACAAAAAATAAAACATGAGAGAATGTTCAGTTGATGTTATGTACATTCTTTGAAATGGATGGAAAAAGGCCAGAGGGAACAGAAAATGATAATACATTGGAAAGAATCCCAGCCTTAATTGTTTTCATGTATGTAATGTAATAAAAAGGTTAAAGCACTAATATGCCTGACTACAGTCATTTGGTTTGTAAACCTGAACTGCAGGTCAGCCTTTACAAGAGGAATAGTATACTCTTATTATAGGCTTCAATTTCACCCAGCCCTCATTATAAGAATGCGGGAAATAATGGTATAAGGATTGAAATACAGTCAACGGGAGAGCTTTTTTTTTATTTCTGTCCAGGTGAAAGAGCAGAGACAATTTTTTGTACAATGCACAGTTCATTTCTGTGAGTGCAAACACCATCAGAGAGTGGCACCATGAGGATCAGAAGCCAGATTTGGCATAGACATATCCTAACAGATGAAAATAAGCCATGCCTTTCACTACAAGAAAAAATGGCTTTTGTTTTAAAGGCATGTTTACAATGTTGTTGCTTTTCAACCTAATTTTTGAACCTGTGGTTTTATTAATGTAAACAACAATGTCTTACATTTTTAATGATCCTTCCGTGCTGTCAGATCCCAAAGGTACTTCGCAGATGGTATGAGGAGGGCTCACTTTATGCCACTTCTGAAATAAACCATTTGAGGCTGGAATAAGGTTAACAACCTGCCTTATTATGATAATAGGACCATGTCTGCAACTTTATTGGGAAGAATTTTCTCCTTCCCAAATTAAGGGCATTAAAATTGTCCCATTTCTTACTTCTAATATTCTATCTGTCAGTCAACTGTGGGTAGAAACAATGGTGTCCCTAAGTTTACCTCTTATCTGACAGTATTTTGCAGCTCCTTTGCAAAAAAACTGACTTTGTGTGCACTGATTCTGTGACTTATCCATGGCAATGCAATTAAGGATGAACTCTGTGCAAAAATGTAGGGAATATATTAATATTTCTCATCAGAAAGGTTTGGAGCTGTGATTTAATTTTTCTCTTAAAAACTAGCACTCCCATCAGCATCAGTGGGTCACAGATGGTGTACTGGTTCAATATTAAGCATTAAGGATATGCACCACGTAGTGAGACACCAATACCATGTTCTGCCATATTGAAGCTTTCCTTGGAGGTCCTCTTTTGAAACTCTGATCAGTCCCACTTCTATTTAGTATGTAATATATAGCACAATCAGAGCCAAAGGTTGTAAGCTACAGGCAGCCATTGGGTGTTTAAGTGTGGAAAGCTTTTAAGTACTGATGCTGCTTCCATCTTCCTTGCAAGAGGTTGCTATGGGAAATACAGATGTATTTTGTTAAGAATGTTCTCCCTCAGTGTTGCATAAGACAGAAAGATAAGTGCATGATGTATGATATTCAGCAATAGAGGGTAGGTTTACGTGTGCCATTTCATCTGTATGTTAGTATCCTGTATTTGTATCAGTACTGAGAAAAATGAGTTTAATGTGGTGCTTTCAGACTCTCTGAGGTTTATTGTCCCAACAATGAATGGGAGATTTACATGAATAACTCTTGTTAATATTACTGGAAGTTAGGAAAGCTATACAGTGCACATTTTATATAAAATATATATAATGTAAAAAACTGTTCATGAACATGCATGTGTGAGAGAGATGAAAATAGAAAGATAACTGAAAGTGTTCACACATAATAAAGAAGAAAAAAATGCCAACATTTCTTTGTCCCCACAACTCTTTTGACAAGGGATATGGCTAATTTTAATCGTACAAGGCAGGAAATTCTGAGTTTCCATAGAAGCCTCAACTCTGTTCTTCTTTGTGCATGTATTTCTACCTTATCTTTACTTGTTCACAGAACACAAATACAGTCACATGGCACAAGCGCTCTCTAGTAACATAAATGAGTGCTCTTCCATTGAGCGCTCATGAATACACTGTGTGCTGAATATGCAACTCTGGTCTTATATGTGACAAGATTCATTTCAACAGAGTTCCTATAGAAATTGCAGTAATGTAGTTGTGAATCCAGCCCAGCCCAGCCCTTGTGTTTATGGCATCATTGTGTGATTTACCTTACATCATGTCATATTGCCCACTATTAACGGCATCTTAAGAAAGCCACAAAGTGATGAAAACAAGCACTGTGTTGTGCTAGAATAAGAGCTATGTCAATCAGAGATGAGAAATAACCAACTAATTATCACCTGGGATGTACCGAAAACAGAGCTGGCTGCTGATGGAACTGCCAAAGTTGCTGTAAGCAGAGAAGCGGCCTGCTGAAAACACAGAGAGTGAAGGGTAGCAAGTTGTATGAAGGCACTTGAAGAAAAGCTGATCCCCAAGCATGTCCTGGGTCTTTTGTGTAAGCAGTTTGTTTGTGCAAGAAAAGGCTGAAAGAATATTTCCCTGCAGCAAAGAGCCTTACCCAAGTCTGCAGACACAGCCACTAAGCTCATTTTCTAAGCTTTAGCCCTGCTACTGTACTATCCCCTTCCTGCTGCTGAGGCGACCTGACACATACTGCCTTGGTTTTGTGTTCCCTGTCTATTTCATTTGGCAGCTGCACATCATCTCTTTCCCACCTTCTGCCCCATGCAAGCCTTTCCATACAAACACATGCCTGCTAGTTCTCCCCCAAACCTAAGACTATTACCTGTTAGAGATGCAACATGTTCAAAAGGAAAGCAATGCATGGTCTCAAAACAATGGACAAGAATAGCCATGCAGTTTAATTATGTCTCCTTTCTCCCCACACAAAAAAAGTGTTGGAACCATAATCCCTCCTCTTTTGGAGAAAGCCATTTGCAGACAGCCAGCAGAATTGAGCCCCGAGGCAAGGAGACCCTCAGCCTTAGAGGTCTGATGTTCAGGCTTGACCATGTGCAGGGTGTGTCACTCCATGGTGAGCTGAGGGGTTTGCTCTGGGCAAGATGAGAGTTTGATGTAGAACATGGAAGCTTCATTTCAAATCTAAACTAGAATCCTGAGCTTCTGTGTCAAGACAGATCAACTTTTGTCACCCTTTGTGTCCGTAAGTTGTGTGGAATGGCTTGATTGTAGCAAATGGATGCTCATACTTACCATGCAGTTGTTTCTGGGGCAGTCTAACCATAACTTTGGCTTATGCTTTTGGGAAACCTCAGAAATGGTCACAGCCATGTCAGAAAGGAAAAGCAAGATAAAGACATGTGGTGCTACATGCAGAAGAAATGGCATTATAATGAAAAGCAGACTAACCACGGCAGTGATGGAGATAAATATCTCATTTCCATTTTTGCATACAGTTGTGCTCCAGCATTGCTCTTCTTTTGGTCACTAGTTTACAATTTAAACCCCAGGTTTATTTTTGGGTTTTATATTTTTTCTTTATGTGAAGGGTGGTCGGTTTCTTCTCTGCAGTTGGCAGCATGGCTGTTGTTTGAAGCTGTTGAAAGTCCTGCAACATTGGAAAACCTGGTAGATACAGACCATCCAGCAGAGCACATGTGGTTATCACAGGCTCAGTTTAGCCACAGAACTGCTGGTGGCTTCTACTTTACCTATAGAGGTGCACGCTTACCACTGTCTTGAGAGAGAGAAGAGCTCTGGAAACAAGCACAGGTACATCAGCACATACAGCTGTATGTGCATTTAAATCTGCTCATCATCGGAAATGATTTTAGGGAGAATAACTCTCTTCTGGTGGGAAAAAAAAGGACACATCTGTCCAGATGGAGATCAATAGTTGCAGCATGAGCAATGAGGCACTCTCAGCTTCCAAATATGTGTGCATTTGTGGAACTAAGAGCCACTGAATCTTCAGATGGCTGATTTAACCTCCCAACCTATACCTGGAGGATGGGTTTTCAGGTTTGCATTCTAATTCTTTTGTTAAACGTGTGTAATTATTTTGTTAAACTTGTAATACAAGAATATACTGGAAAGTAACAATTTTAACTACTATTTTTGCTTTTCCCTCTCATCTATTTAAATATAATAGTGTTTTAAAACGAAATTAAAAAAAAAAAAAAGAAGAAAAAAGGGTAGGAGAATGGAAGGGGAAGTGTAAGGAGTTCTGGGCAACTTGTACAACATGACTGTGTGTCTGTAAATGATATGGAAATTTGAATTGCTGATTTCTACTACTAGTTTGTTGCTGTTCTGGGAGGAAACAACAACAACAAAAAACTGCCTGTAAGTACTTGTTGAAATAATGGCTCCATCAAACCAGATGTTGGCCAGATGAGCAGTCTTTTTGTATGTGTTCATGTTCCCCTTGCTAATATTTGATTTCTGTTCAAAAATTAAACCTCACTTAGTGCCTTCCTGCAAGCTGGCAAGCCTCCAGATTATTAGGCCATTTTAACACTCTTATATTTCAACAAAAAACTCAAAAACATTTGCTGTGCCTTTTTTTTTTTTAAAGGATGCTCAGGCAAACCACCACCACAACAGCATATTCCAGGGGTTCCTTGAGTTAGCCCATATGGAAAGTCTTGTTGAGGAAAAAGTGTATGTTAGGTCCGTCATGTAGAGCTATGGATGTGGACTCATGCTCTGCAGAGGAGATGCCCACTGACTTAGGTGTTAAGGCGTCACTAAGACTGCTGACTTGTTCCCGACCTCATCCATTAAGTGCTTGTCAGTGAAGCATGCCAAGTATTAAACTACTCATCATAACCTGATGTTTTAGCTCTTGCCAGAGAAACCTAATTCTTCACAGTAGCACCCAAAGCATTTTTACAATGAAGACTTCAGAAGTCAAAATGCCACTGTTTTTGTGACTCTGGGTATCCCAAGGGTAAAAATTGAATGAATCATTAAGTTCCTAAAAAGCAGTATATTCATGTGGGTTTAAATATGTTCACAAAGCAAGCATTTCCCTCTGTCACGACTCTCTCACATTATGAGAAGTTCAGAGTCCTTCTATGACAGTAAAGCTGCCACGTCAGGGAAATGAACTCTGCAAACATCATGCAGCATCTCCTACTGTCCTCCAAGGTTTTCTCCTGAGTGTGTCACAGGACAACAGTGAAAATTCATCCAAGGAAACATTATGTCCTACAGGAATTTTCTGGTTGGCATAACTGTATGTTGGTGGAAACCGGGGTTCTGATTCATTGCATATATTTACATGAGCGTGACTGGTTCAAAGTCAATGGAGTCAATGGTTTAGCATTGGTGCATGGACTTTGGGAGATAACCTTGAGACTATGGGGCCTGATTTTTTCCAAATAGTAGAGAAACTTCTATTTCAAATTATGGTCAATTAAAACTATAAAGCTTTCATGTGAATGGAAATTAGGTCCCTTGGTATCTCAAGCAAAACACTAAACCAACAAGTTCCTAGACCACTGAATTACTAAAGCATCTTCTCAATTCTGCTGAACATTTTGACATCAAACTATTTATCGGGCTCAAACCAAAGCCTACACTAGTAAACTGTGATGAATGCTGGGAGAGGTTGCACGTGAACTCCTATTCAAAAAAGTAATTGATTTAATCTCTTAAAATAAGATTGTGATGAGCTATTCACCAAAGAGACATTCTACCACTCAATTTCGGCAGACCTGTCAAGTGTTTGTATCCCAAAGTAAACTGTCCTTTTATTCTTCACGGCTGGGGATGATGTGGTGATCACATCAAGTCCTGATGCTGGCTCACCTGTATGTTTATCTGAAAGTTCACAAACTCTGGCTGTGGCCATTTTCACTCCCACAGGTCCCATTAGTACCAAATGAAGTGTTCCAGCAGTATGTAGATGCCTAATGCAACTTAGTAGGCCCATACCTGTATGTTGCTGTGGTACTTTTCCAACTTAATGACAATATTTCTGGATTTATCCACCCTGTGTGAAAACCAGTCCTCCATGGCCTTACTATATGATAAACTCTTGCTCCTTAAGGGTTTTGTATGTAAAGTAGCACAGATTTAATATAGCATGTGTTTTATTTTGAGCAGACTCTACATTATAATGTAGCAGTGTAATAGAACTCTTCTGTTTGACAAACGTTCTGGTGTAAATGATTTAATTTACTAGCTGAAGCATGAGTCTACATATTATTGTACTGATCAGTCATTGCATACTAAAATCACTCATCCTTAATGTAATGATTTGGTATCCCTACAGAGAATTTGAGTCATCAGAAAGTCATTAGATACAGTAAAAAATGAAAATTACTATTACACAGCAGTAAACACTATTAACTGTTAGTTAAAACAGCATTTAATTTAGCAATGCAACAGTTTACAAATTTCTGCAGTTTACTTAGTTCTCATGTAATTGTAACTACAAAGCTAATGCTTCTAGTGCCAGTAGCATGATGGAAATACGGGGTGGGGGAATATGACCAACTATTTCAGCTCTAAGTGAAGCAACTATGCTTTGTTACAGTGCATCATGTTAAAATTTATCTTAAAGGTTCACCATATGAAGTAGAAGCTATGACTGACTATAAAGAAGGCAAGAAAGAACAATATGGTTCTTTAAGGCACCAAAACTACATGTCTGTAGTGGGAATGGTATGTTATTTATTCTCTTGTGGTAGATGGAAATTTTGCAAAGAAGTGTAAAGAAAAGTAGAATGCAACTGAATTCAGAGCTGTTATGGTTTTCAAGCTTAGGGACTCTAGCACCTGGGTACCTCTGGTGGCTTGTTTCTGTTGCTTCTAAGGAGAAAGATAATATTCTTAGGTAACTCTGAGGCTCCTAAGCACCTCTTAGTATGAGCACACGCTTTCTTGTTTCCAACCCAAACTATTCTATGGTTCTATGCTTCTATGCTTCTATGATCTGAATGTGAAACAAAGGGGTTCCATGCCCCTGGGAGTTTGATTTCATCAGAGGGGACATTTTGAGTAAGGCCATGGTAGATTTAGTTGCCAGGAACAAAGTCTGAAGAAGGACCCTTCAGTGTTTATGTGTGACATACAAGATTCACACAGGTTTAATATCCTCCCAGCGCATTCAGCATGAGTGACACTTCCACTGTGACTGTCTCCTCTCATGCCTATGGGTAAATGTTATGACATTGCTGTAAACATGGACTAGTGTACAGCAAATATGGCTTGCTGAGATAATGTTTAGTGTGTGCTGGGGAATGTTTACCAGGCTTTTATTTCTGGTTAGACATAGGCCTAACATACAGGTGGGGATGTAAGCATGTACTTGCTGAGGTATGTATTTAGCCCAGTGTCAGTAGCAGCTGAAAAACCTAATGGATGTTTGCTTAGTGATAAAACACTCCTTTCAAGTATCGTCTGGTTTTACACTTGGATAATTGAAGTACAGTTTCTACAGGAAAACATTTGTGTTTCTTTAGGTTCTGGTATATCGGTCCTGATGAAACTTGTGACATATCGTCCCTCTACCAAAAGGCAGTAGGGCTGGTACAAGAAGACGTGTGGTTAAGTGGACCCTGTCTGGCTTTGCAGCTGAAGCCCTTAACTAGAGGGTTCCCACTATACCCACTCAACCAGCAGGTAACTGGCTTAAGGGAAGGGGAATCCCAAGCCAGGTGTAATTTCTAAAGCTAGAGCTGTCACAACACTTCAAATAATTTTTTTTAAACTGGTGTTATTAATCATTTAGTGAAGGTGCTTTCCTCTAGTACAGGTAGACCCATTTCACATTTGGGTTTAAATGGGAATTAAAGGGCATTTACACTAGGTGAATGCAGCCTGTGAAAATCATACTTTTTGGTGTTAAAGTGTTCTCTTCCAGACAAGACCCATGATAAAGGTCTTCAATCTCCTCTCCGCTTTTCCTATTCCAATTTACCTTTCTCCTTTTTTTCTTTTTATTCTCTTTTTTTTTTTTTTTTTTAGTTTTCTTTTTCTTTTTCCTTTTTCTTTAGTGTTTTCTTTTTCTCTTTCTCTTTCATATATGAAACTTGTGGCAAACCTCTGAGTAGAAACTGTATCTCCCAAGTCCAGGATTAGCTTCTTAACCACAGGTTTGTGGTTCCTTTCATATTGTTTTCTTTTTGTCACACAGTGTTGTATAAATGTCAGAGGCCAGTTTTACTTTTTCCAACTGTAATCCACACATGTTGCATAATGGACTGTTTTCTGCCTTCTTGTAATTCAGCTGAAGTTGCTGGAATAACACCAGAGGTGAATCTGATCCTTCCCTTTGTGCATGCATGCATATTCTTTGTGGGTCCTGTGCATCTATAAGCCTGGGAAGTATTGATATGCAGAGGATCTGATGTTTGTGCCTAGACTTCACTGATAAGAGAACTGTGGTATTTCTCTCATTTTCGTGTGTCTGAATGAAGAACTGGCTAGAGGGGCATTTTTTGTTGGTATCATGTGAATGTCCGGTGATACTTTTCAGTTAGCAATAATTATATTACATCTGCTGTGTACATAACAGGAAACTAATTCTTATGAAGCTACAGTACATGGATATAGATTTTGAGTTTTATACTGTTACATTTACTAACCACATAATTGCATATTTAGTCTTATTACACTAGATCCTGAAATGTTATGGTGCAGGGTATAATTACATCATTTACTCTTGAAGAAACCCTCAAGATATAATATAAATAATAGGATTGCAGATTCACAGAAATTAGAGATGGGAAAAGAGCCTATTAGGTCATCTGCAACCCAGTGAGAAAAATTATAAACAGTTTGCTGGAGTGTATCTTATCATAAGCATTGATTGCTCTTTCTACCTCCTTGTGCTGCCTCCTAGAATTCCCCCAGATCCCTGCAGAAGAGCTACTTGCTGGGTGGGAGAGGAACTGAGAACCAGTGCCTCTGCGCTGGCTGACAGTGGTGTAGGAGGACTGGCAAAAGCCAGTCTGCCCGCAAATCCATGCACAGGTATATTGTCTTCATCAGAGGCATCACATTAAGGGGCTGCATTGGTCACTGGCAGACATAGCAATGAGGACTGTTATATATTCTGGGCTACTCTCTGCGCAGAACCTGCGTGAGGTTTATGCTCGCCACATCATTCAGCTCACCTTTAATTTAGATCCTGGTCTTTTCCTCTATGTAGTTATTTAACTGGAGTGTAACTAGCAATTATAAAGTAGCCACAAATATTAACAACAGCTCTTATCCGTAATAGCTATCTCCCCTTCAGCCATTTTTTTCTGTCATAATGGATAGCAACCTTCTTAAGAGATACAAAGACTGGAGAGATGGCCATCAACTGATCCAGAAGTTCTCCAGGTACTTCTCAGTTTGGTACCCCTGGTCATCACTCTCTGCTCTCTCCTTGCAGGCACAGCTCCCTCTGTCCTGTTTTCTCACTTACCGGTTTTCTACTTTCTTCTTTTCTGTTTACTTTCTTATCACTCTTAGAGAAGCTGGTTCTTGCTTTTCTTCTCTTCTCCTCCCTTTCCTTCTCACAGGAAAGCCCAGATTTAATGAGAGTGTGTGGGTAAAACCACCTTTCGAACACGCTCACCCACAGTGTATTTAGATGTGATTAAAAAGTAGATAATTGTAATTGGAGTTTTATGACTTCAGCCAGCTTCACCTTCATTAGTTCTTACTGCAGGTACATGAGGGAGATGGAGCCACCACCATCCTTCTGCGTCATCTGTCTGTGTCTCTAGATACGCCTCCAATTACATGTTTTTCAGTCCCATGCTGTTTGCATTAGCTCTTGCATGCTGCTAGTGGGTTTGTTTATTGTTTATGGTCTGTCCTTCCTATGGCAGGCATGAGTGTGAGCACTGGAGGCCTCTGTGGCACCTGACCTAGTGGAAAGTGGTCCTGTCATGATACAACACTCCAGGAGACATCTGCAGAAGTCATGCCCCAGGGAAATGAATCCTTTCTCCAGGACAAAACCAGTGGTGCAGCACGGCTCTGACAACAAACCCCTGCCTACCTCCACATGCTGTGGTGGTGGTGGGCTGATGATGTCTCTTTCTTTATCCCCTTTTGTGTCAGACCTGACCTGCTGCAGAGCTTTGTGATTTTGTTCACTTTGGAGGATCTCTGCTGGCCATTTCTTACTTGATTGTGAACCAGTGCTGCAGCATTCCTGAAGGATGACTGTAGTGATGAGGCAATTAATTACAAACCTGACTTAACCATGTGCTCAGGTTTAAACAAGTTTGCATCACTAACATTCCCCTGGTAATTGCTTTAGGAGCAGAATATGCTGTGAAGCAAAAAATCATCGGGGCAGAGGTAGCTGTGCAAAAGGGCAAGGGTGGCAGGGGCAGGAAAAGCCAGGATCAAGGACTCAGTTCCCTGTGAGCAGGAAAGCGCAAGGGAGATGTCACTTTTTTTGGTTCAGCATTGGTGGTTGTGCTGTGAACTGGTGAGCTGATTCTGTGGAGGATGGGGTCTGGTTTAATATAGCAAGCCAGGATAACCCTCCTCAAAATCCCGATAGATCATACCAACAACAGAATAACTTCAAAGATGCTTTGGGAAGACTGTTTCTTCCTGATGTCTTCCAGCATGAAGACCAGAAGGGCATGACTCTCAAAAGCTCCATGGAGTCAAGAATCATCACCACTAATAATGGATGACTACATGCAAACATAGAAACATAGAAACATGTAGGTTCCCCTCAGCTGTGGTAGTCACCACTTTTAATATTACTGACATTTTTGTTGCCACAAAATAGTTTAGACCAAAATGCATGTGTGATTCTATGATTCTATGATGGAGTCACAAAAAAGGTTTACAAAAAAGGACCAGGAGCAAAACATACCAGCAAGAAAAAAAGCATTTGGAGGTACAGGAAGCATGGGAAAGGGTAACCATTATCTTCTGCTGATACTCTTTGGTCTTTCCAACCTGTGCTGAAAGCTTGTCTTTAATTAGTGTTTCTGTGGAGCTTTTACAACAGTAAGTCCTCTTTAGCCCACAAAGGTTGATCACTTCAGTGAAAGCTACATGTCTCTATCATCTAAGCAAACTTAGGCCTCTGTGAAAAAAATAAATACTTTGTGCCAACATCTGCCCTTAGTGGTTTTCAGAGGTGGACTAAAGATACTGGACTTAAATAGGTGGACTAGAGTTGTTCCAGATATCCAAATGTAGCAAAGAGTGAATTAGGTCCATGTCATCCATTAAGTTTAGAATGCAGCGTGATTCTAATTTCAGGCTGTGTTTTTATTTAAATCCTATCCATAGATCTATCTAATAAACAGTAGTGGAAACTAATTTACATTCTAAAATCTATTAATTTAATCATACTCATTATATAAGTCAACCAGTAAATACCAAGTAAAGCAAGCAGAGTGAAACAACAAAATGAGCTATCTGATGAAACTTAAATAATGACAAACACTGCAATCTACAAGAAAAAAATCACACAGTTAACACTTTAACAGCATTTGCCATTTCATCCAATAAACTTACAATGCATCCCAGTTTATTAGGTCTTTCACAGTTGGTGTGATGAAAGTGTGGGATGAATAAAAAAGAGTCCTTATGGGCAAAATTCAACCACGCATGGAAATGCTGGATAAAATCTTCCCCAATCCTTCACTCCTATGGAAGGAGGAACTACAAGAGCTACTGGGTAGAAAATTTGTGTTTCTCTGAGGCAAAGAGGGATGGCAAAACCACGGTGCATGGGAACAAATCCAGACAAGATGTGTCAATGCCTCGGTATGGAGGATGCTGTGTTGCTGTTATAGTCCAGGAGACTGGAAAAGCAGCTGTTTCAAAGCTTTGTAGCCCACCTGTGGGGAGGAACATCTCACTGCATTGCTTTCAAAAGCAGACATAAACTGAGAAATTTCACCCAGAGATAGGACAACCTGGTACTTGGGGCAAAGGATGAGCCATTAGCAAATATGGGGTTTGGTCCTTTTACCCTTCGAGTCTCTCTCTGGTTAGAAATGTCACTAGGCTAAGACTTTTTCTAGAGCCTAAACGTAGTTGCAGAGATAGTGGTTTTAGTGCTACCGCTCCAGAGAGACAAAGGTGACTGTTACCACACGACAAAGGTTGCAGCGTCGGCAGTGAGGACATGAGTTAGATAGGACTGGAGAACCTGGCCTCTTTTGGAAAAGTTCTCTGATGATGGAGCTCCTTGCATGAAAGAACAAGAGTTTATAACTGACACTTAACATATACTTAAAGATCATACCTTTCAAACGCACCAGATTGCTGTTGTCTGCTGCTCACTCTGGCCCTGCTTCCCAAAGCAGTGGTGACCACTTTGGCCTCTGCAGGCAACTCCACATCCTTCAACAGCAGTATTAATTCCATGGACAAGGCACAGTCCATAGTTCATCCACTGATGGTTAAGAAAAGAACTTTGCTCTGAAGGGTTATACAGTCCTTGGACTTCTTTCCAGAACTGTCTATCGTTTAGAGAATTTCTCCTCATTATTTCTCTCAGAGCCTCTCACTCTAATTTCCTTCTGTTTCCAAAAATCAAACAAATCTTGAGTGGTATGACTCCTCCCTGAGGGAGGAGATTTATTGTTTTGGCGAGAACCACCCACTGGCCAAGCACTTGCATAGGTCAGTTCCTGAGTGGTAAAGCCTATAAATAAATTCATTTAGAGATCTGGTGATGCCCCTGGGAAACTCTACATCAACACATCTGTGTAGAGGCAGCTCCAGGCCCATGCCTCTCCCATTCCTTTTATTTTTAGAGACTTAATCCCAAGAGCATCAGACTTCTTTCTTGGGGCCATATGTTTTAAAGTGGTCCTATCACATCCAAGTGTGAAGCTATAAGAATAATAATAACAACAACAACAACAACTAATGATGATGATAAGAGTAATACCTTTCACTTATGTGTTTCTCATTGCTATGATTTGCATTACATCAGAAATGTACAATAGGGGCTCCCTGCCAAGCAGATAACCAGTGTTGACCTGAAGAAGCTATGCTCCAAGACATAAAGCTAGCTCCAAAAAAAAAAAAACCACATGCAAAATTATATACACTCACATATATGGACTCAATCTGATTCATCCAAAGAGATGAAAGCAGTTGGCAAACAGCAATTAACTCATTTTCATGCAATAGATAAGCATCATCTTTCTATCTGATGGATGAGCAAGACAAGTTAAATGACTTGCCCAAGGTTACACAATGCATCAGGGCAGAGCTTGGAAGCAGTAGAAAGGAGTCCTCATTCCCTGATCTAACCTTCTTCTTCTTGACTTTCATCTGAATTTAGAGTGTGAAGAAGAATAGACTTTCAGAAATGTGCACACACATACACTTGTAAACCTGGAAGATAAAAAGACATCAAGGTTGGGCTTTAAATGCATATGGTTAGCAAACTCCCCTTGAAGATCTGTACGTTCTCCACGGCCTCTTAACTTGCTCAGTTTAAAAGGCTGGAGCCAATTAGCATTTGATTTTGAGTAACAAATTCTCAGTTCCAACAGAAATTAGATCTGTGCTCTCTTGATGTTATAATTCTCAATTTTAATGTCACTGGGTTTTGGCTTTGGGTAAAGAAGAAGGAAGAGTTACTGGTGAACTGCAATAGGATGCTTTTCTTAACAACAGAGAGATTGAAACCATTGAAGCTGCTTCCTATTTTATTTTTCTGATGTCTACGTAACACACAGAAACACTCATTGTTATTCTCATGTCAGTAAATTACAGAGAATTATCTCACTTCCGTAACATTATCTACTCAAAGATCTTTAGGAATACTATGCGCTAATTCAGTATGACAGCACTCCTATAAACGTATATGGGGCTTCTCCACATTTTACAGAGGAAAAAATTATAGAAGGAAATTTGAAGGTCTGCTTGTTAGCAACATCGCTGCGTGAAAGGTATGTGTGGGTGTAAAGAGCCAGGCACATAAACGTAATAGTCCACATCCAGGGACAAATTGGAATATGTACGTAAGGTAAACTATTGTACCCAATAGCTGTGAAATTTAATATCATGCAAGTAACATACAAGTAAGTGACTTACCCATGATCTCAAAGGAAATCTGTGGCAGAATCGGGAAAGCATCCCGCTCTTGTTCTCGAGCCACAAAACCACTTTTCCCTTTGAACCTCCAATCAGTCTTGTCTTTGATTTAAGGTTGGCTGAGATGAGCTGATTAAGTTTCCATGTATCATCTGGAAGCTTCAGAACAGGCTTGTTTTGCTAGACATTCCCATCAGCCCCCATAGTTTCAGGCCTTTTGATTATAAAATGCTTTTTACGTTAGTCTTCATGGAAACTCCCTTTTTCTTTTGTTTTAATCATTTACAAGCTGGAGCCTTGCCAATTTATGTAACATGGTCTCATCCTACTCATTATTTCAACATACTACTGCCAGATCTTTATTAAATATATTTCTTCCCCCCCTTTTAGTAAAACAGGGATGGGTGCCTGGGAACCTGGATATGCAAAATGAGTGGGAATTTAGATATTTTTTTTTTCTCTGGGTTTTTCACCCTCTTTCTTTCCAGACTCAGAAATATCAGTGAGAAGGTTTATCTTCCCCAGCTGTGGGAGACCAACTGTCAAATTTAGGTGGATTATTAGAGTGCGTGTGTGGGTCTTACCTTCCCAAACTCCATAGTTCCCACTATGAGGGATCCAAACCACAGGCTTTGAGATATTCTTCATGGTCCTAGCACACACAGAATCTGTAGAATTTGCTCTATAGATCAATAGAGCAATATTTTAGCTTTCCAAAATACCTCCCAAGCATAAATACCTCCTAAGTCTTTAGTACATGAAGTTCAGGTAGTCTTGGTTTTCCTATTTCCTTTCACTGCCTTGGTACTTTCCTATCCTTCCCATCTCATCTTGTATTTTAAGGATAACTGAAAAAGCTATATAATTCCTGATGATATTTCACCACCCACACTCATCCCTTTGAATGCCATGAGCACAACATCTATAATGTGATACTAGAACAATGCCAAGGATATCCTCAGGAGACATTGTGGTGCTCTAGACTTGGCTGGGGAGTTCAGGGAGCAAAAGCACTGGACACAGCGGAATCCTGCAGATGAAGCTTGGCTGTGGTGGTTGTCTCTGTAAGGATTCGTTTGAGGACTCCTTTTGTCTTACAAAGACCCATCTTGTGAAGAAGTAGTCACACAAGGTTAGTCCAGAGCTGCAGGCTGTGTTGCTCATACTTGATAAAGCCACACTTCCCTTTTGGAGTTTTTTTTTAGACTCAATCAAAGCCATGGAGAGACATGTGATTTCATACTCCATGGAGCAATTCCCAGAGTAGAATACTTCTCACTGATCATGTCCTTGAGCATATCATAGGTCCCAGCCTATCCCTCCAACTGACCCACCATCCTTTCCATTCAGACCCAAATGTATGTGGTTGCTGTGAGATCCTGTAACAACTCCCTGCCGACAGCTGCTGGCAGGTGATGGGCCCACTAGACTTTCCAAGGCATTTTTCTTTGCTGTGGCCCTTGTCCACGTGAAGCTTTTTTCACTGTGTTTGCCTCCCATGGGCATGAACTGTTTTGCTTGTTCCCATCATGAGAGGTTTCTGATGTATTTTGCATAGATTTTGAACCATGAGCTTTTCTACAGTTACACTAACTTGTGGTTTCCTATGCATGCAAGGTTCTTCTTACCTCCATTGGTTTCCCTAACCTTTTATTGCTGATAACTATAATCTTTTTGTGGTTTGAAGAGAACACGGGCTCTGTCCTGGGTTCATTACTTAAACTTTCTGCTGTGCTGCGAGCATTTTAACAAGCAACAACACACATTTTTTTTTTTTCCCCTGACTTGATGGACACTGCTTTAGTGTTCAGAAGGGGATTTGCCACCAGGGAATCCAACCATGCCTTATTAGCGTAGGTGTTGACTGCATGTTTTATGAGATCTTCTTGAAAAACATGCAGTGTGTATGTATAGTACAGCATGGTGTTGCACTTTTATCATTGGAAGTGTGCTGTCAGCTGTGGTAAGGACCCTGGGTTGGTGTTTCAGGGGTATCCTCCTCGGGATCCCCCCTCCCTAACCCTCACACATGGCTTATTTCAGTGCATTTCAAGTACAAACACGACTGCTCTTCAGAAGTACTTTTATGAGCCTCGGGGGTAAGTCATCTCTGGCAGGGATGATTTAGCAGTATATCTTTGAGAAGGTGAACTCCAGCAGAGGCAGGGAAATCACCCCAAACCTCTCATAAAGGTGGTGGCAGACCATATAATGCAGATCCCAAGAGCCTCTTCTTGTCCCACTCCAGTACAGCCCCAGGCAGAACTAAGGGATTCTCGTCAGGTCTCTAGAGCCCACATCATACCACAGACTTGTAAAAGTAATTCAAAATGTGCTGTGTGCTAGAGGTAAGCATCCGTCACTGCCAATTGAAAGCATCAAAAGCTGGATGCTTGAACTGCATTTAGAAGGATGAAGCAAACTCATATTTAGCCTGAATGGCGGGAAGACGGGGGGGGGGGGGGGGCGGACCACACCAAAGACCCACAAATATGTGCTAATATCCTAACAGAGAGGAGGACAAAACAATCTCAAAGATCTTTGACTCCAAGGAAGTGCTCACTGGAGGCAGAAAATGGCACCAGCAGGCCAGTGAGAGTGGGCAACAAAACCTCAAATAAAATAGAATTTGGATACCCAAAGATCTGTGGTGAAACACAGGTCAGTTGGCTGGAGGGAGGTGAATGTAGGGCTCCAGTGTTGTCAGAAACTGTGCTGAAATTATAGTTAAACTGGCACCATGTAAGATTTGGCTTCTGCCTCAGTTCAGAGATAGATCAAGAAACAGGAGAATATATTGGAATAGCAAAGGTACCACTCTTCTTTCCCAGCTTTATTTTCACTTGCCTTCTACTTAGCTCTATGGTAATTGCTGAATTTCTGCTCCAATTTTGTCTTAATTTGTGGAACTAATGGTGTAGAAAATGCGAATTTCTAAGGATATGCAGCAAAATGACGTAGGAAGTGACTTTTTCAGGAGTTGTGGTTATTGCAGGGCTATTTGTCACTTTGGCTCAGACCTGATAGCAATGTTGTTTGCGGCTTTAATATCTTCAAAGTACTTTGCAAATAGGAATCTCAATACTGAACCATGTGATGAAAGTATTTTCAACAATCTCAATGTCTGGGAGGTGAGGAACATCAAAACTGGGCTCATGGTTTGTGTTTTTAAAGGTGGCTTTTACATTTTGGTGCTCAGCTTTTTGATGCAAGGCTCACAGGCTAGAACTTTGGCTGTACTGAGCAACCACAAGAGCTGCACATTCTGCCAGGATGTTGAGTGTGGTGTCCCATCACAAACACAGCCCATTTATTAAAGTTGAACGGCCTCTAAATAAGGGTACTTTATGGGATATATTTGAATATTTAGGTCCATATAACTTCTCCAACCTAATGTTGAGAGTCAGTTTTCCTTCCTCACATGGTCTCACAGGGAACTGGCAGACAGTCCTGGGAGAGGGACAGGACTGGGAGTTGGGCAGTCTAACTCCAGGTTTTCTAGGGGTGATGAAGGCAAGAGAATGGACAAGCAGACAGGCATGGACTCCTCAGTGCATAAAGGAACTGCAGTCAATTTGGCATGGCTTGTGGAAGGGTGTTTTCCAAAGCTAGCTCTGCAACGACCAGTTTATCAAACTGAATCAAATTGCTTCCAGCACAGCCTCTGGGGAGAAGTGGTTGTTTGAATAGGGGAACACATTGAAGAGAGACCTCAGTACTATTGAGCTGGGCATACTTTTAGCTACAGACCCATCCTGAAGCCACAGCTCCAGTTTGTTCTGTTCCCTTTGCTGTAGCATCCCAGAGCCTACGGTCTCAGTGCAGGTTCAGTGCTTGCTCTTTGACAAGTAGTAGTTTGAAAAAATCATCCTGTAATTTTAATACGTACATCTTTGTTTTACCACAGGGCTCTAGAGATTTGCAGCCATCTTTCAGAAGGCTCCCGATCAAGTTGTAGTTGTTACTTATGCTATGCAATGGAGCAGCACTCACACAAAACCAACATGGCAGCTGGTGCTGGGGTTTCATGGACACATAACAGCCCAAATGCCAAAAAGATGAGGGAGAGAAAAAAAAAAATCTATTTAAGCAATTTTTTCCTCTCTATAGGAACTTAGTCTGTCAGCAGCATAAACACTTGCAATCATGCACTTCCTAGGATGCATGTGCTATCGAAAAGGGAGGTGTTAATTGCTGTGCTAATTACAACATGATTGCTTTGCACTTGTTTTGCACTTGCAGGTGATTAAATTTTTAACGAAGCATATTACTTGGCACTGTTAGCACAGTTAACACATTTCTCTCTCTCTCTCCTCCCCCCTCGCCTTTTTTTTATGCCTTGGGAGAAGTCCCACGCCACAGACCCTTCGCTGGCTGCGATGTACTGTTGTGCTTGGAACAAGCCTCTGTTTAGGCTGTCGGTAGCAGTACCCCGGCTTCCTGCTCGGAAAGAGCAGCAGCCTGTTATCATCAGACTCAGCATGACGGCGCCGGCCAGATGCGAACGCAGAACCCACCAAGGTATTAGCTAAAAATTAGGCAAGGCTGTTGATGCCAGTCTCCCAGATTTCATTTAAAAACTATGCCAGCTCGAGCCAGTCAGGCAGCAGTGGCGGAGGGTGTGCGGGAAGGTGGAGAAATGACAGCAAGTTCCCCATGATTTATTTCTGCTTTGCTGAGCGGGTTCCCAGCTGAATGAGAGCAGGGGAAACTTACATCTGTTCGACGGGCAGGCTCACATCTCTCTGATAAGGCAGCAATTACACAGCCCAGGGAGGCTGCATGACCAAAGTAAAGCTGGGTGAACCAGCCCGCTGGATTTCTTGGCAGGCATAGATGGCTTTACTCCTCTGGCTGCTTCCTTTGCAAGTTCCCTGCAAACTTGTTGATTCTGATGGGTTGGAGCTCATCAATCTCAAATGAATGACAATCTATCCTTTGTGGATGTTAGCCAGCCTTGTAGATTGCTTTTGAATTGCTTGACTCTGTAGGCCTTTGCCTTTGGAGACTGTCTGGTCTTTTTGTTACAGCAATTGAAATGTTTTGAGGCTCTTGGGGTCAGGCTGTATGAATGGACTGGATGGTTGCTAGTGTTATACATAAAAAAGGGGTGTGAGCTAGTCCTGGAAAGCGCTTTTCGCTAGAAAAGGCCAATAGTTGTCTACTGTTTCTGTTTAAGGATAATACAAGTAAAAGGAAGGAAACTGGGTGGACAATGAGAAATACCGAAAAGGTCAGAAAAGACTATCTCATTTAGGTAGTTTTTTAAAATTCACGAGCAAGAGTCGCTTAATAAGGAAGCATGGAAGGAAAAAAAGATTTGAAACTAGTAAGGAAATATTTTTAGACAACAGTTAATTAACCCTGGGAACTTATTGCCACAAAATACCACTAAGCCCAAGAGATTAGAAGGATCCAAAATGGACTAGATACCTGTACGGATAACAAGAACTACATTAGACTAGATTAAAGCAAAAAATATAAGGGATGCAAACTCTCTTGCTTTGCAGCGCTGGGAAACAGCTAACTGATGAGGAGTAAGAAGAAACTTCCCCTATGGGCAAATCACTCCATGATGGTTCATTAGGGGGTTTCTTGTGCTGCCCTGTGAGGCAGCTGGTCTCGGCTGCTGGCAGGGACAGCACGGAGCACAGCAGAACAATGGCCTGATCCAGCACCCGGCCATTCCTTTGTTCCCATGCAGCATTGTTCGGCATCCCAGCTAGGCTGGGAACACCTTTTACAGATAGAAAGGGGGAAACCAAAGAGATTAGAAGGAGACTACGTGAATGCTCCTGACATAAATCTTTGCCTCTCGCACATGCATGCACCCAGTGAATTAATAGAAACAAAGGAAAAAGTCGCTGCCGGGATTGTTTATATAATATGAATAAAAAAGCGCCTGGGAACACCTTCAGCATGAATTAGTCGAATTTATTTTGATTAAATGTTTGTGAACCGTTTTAAGCTGAATTTTACTGCATGCAGGCGCACACAAGCATACCTTGATGAGGAGTGAGATCTTGGAGGATCTGGGACAGCAGGTCTCATCCCTGGGGAGCTGGGAAATAAGAGTGAGAGGTGGCACCCACGATGGCAGAGAGCCCGGTGCCCTGTAGCTGGTTTGTCTTTAGCATTAAGTGTTAAAATAAAATGCAGGCTTATAAATTGCTGTGAGGTGATTGCTTTACCATACTGTCATGACTTGGCAAGTTCAGTCTAGAAGTTCATGGACATTGACCCTTACATATTAAATATAGATAATGTAAATAGATTTGCCCATTGGCATTAAGGGGCCAAACTTAAGTACCTAAGCCTCACACTTTTTGTGCCATGTAATTGTTCACGTGTCGCTGTTCACATAATTGGAGGACTAACAGGCCAAGGGGGAATGAAAATGACAAGGGGAATATGTTTTCTGCAAAGCTGGAGATTTTGCATTAACAATTCAGGACGCTGGTGAGGCTCTCTTTAATGTTTCATGAATTCTTTTGGCCTACATACCACACGCCTTCACCTTTCCCACTATTTTGGCCACGTGGCCTTGGAGGCAGGAGCAAAAGGCAAACAGTGTGAGAAAACCCTGCATGCCCAACCCCCGCCTTGGGGCAGGAAGTGTGTGTGTTGCCTTCGATGGGGCTGGAGAGATGGGGAGCAATGGGCAGGTGGCTACAAAGCCCTGGGGACTCCAGCAAAACATCTTCAATTGCAGGATTGGTTTTTGCTTGACTTTTCTGTGCCAACTTTAATAGATGTGAATTGATACATCTTTTAACTGGCAGGTTTCATTATCTGCAATTTCATTACGAGCGATATCTGCTAAAGGACCACTGACTGTTTTTTTTATTTTTTGCTTAATGGGTTCAATTATATCCGTAGCAAACCTTGCCATTTTTTCCCCCACCAAACTTCATATTCTAGTCTATTACTCACTGTCTGTCTGGCCCCCATCGTGCTTTCACTGCAGATGTCATAACAGAAAAGAGATGAACAGGCAGCTCTTACTTCCTGATAAATTAATGTGCTGCAGTCTAATCCATATCCCAAATGATAAAGTTAACAACAGTTTGTAAGCCTGTCACATAATCTAAAAAATTCAGATGGATATTTTTCCCCCTCATGTGGGAGGGAAAAGCTGTTTCGGGGATGAGCAGTTATTAATACATTTAAGCTGCAGCAGAATGTCATGGAAATGACACAATTAATTCATCCGCTGCCTCAATCCAATGGTGAAGCGCTTTTATTGGGAGCAACCTGTTCGGCAGGCTGCAGTCCGCAGCATGCTTCCCGGGACTGCCGCAGCCTGTCCTCCTTCCTTCTGCTGCTCGCTCCAGCTGGGCTCGGGCCCTGCTCAGCTGCCAGCCTTTCAGGGCGGATTTCTGCCACGCTTTTTGGGGTCAGTCACCTGTAGCTCTCCCACAGTCCCCAGCATGTGGTTACTGGGACATGGAAATGGGGGTTTGGTGAAGCCTGCTCTAAATCAGCCATGCCGCTTCAGAAACTGCCACATGTGGCAGCCTCAGCAGCATGCACCCCTTTCCAAGAGGCAAATTCATCTGCAGACCCTAACGAT
>NW_009936273.1:44558-61298 GCF_000696875.1 Nestor notabilis | reverse complement strand
GGGTGCTGGCGTGTTTAAGCCCCAGCCGGTAACTCGGAACCACGCAGCCGCTTGCTCACTACTCACCTTCTTCCTCCCCCGGCTCCGGGAGGGATGGGGAGGAGAATCGGGGGAATGTAAGTCCCACAGGTTGACATAAGAGCAGTTCGGTAACTAAGGTATAATACAAACCGCTACTGCTACCAATAATAATGATAGGAGGAATAACAAGGGAAAAGGACACAACCGCTCACCACCCGCCGACCGATACCCAGCCCGACCCGAGCAGCGATCTGGGCCTTCCGGGTAACTCCCCCCAGTTTCTATACTGGGCATGACGTGCTGTGGTATGGAATACCCCTTTGGCCAGTTTGGGTCAGGTGTCCTGCCTCTGCTTCCTCCTGGCTTCCCCTCCTCTCTGGCAGAGCATGAGACTGAGAAAGTCCTTGGTCAGAGTAAACATTACTGAGCAACAACTAAAAACATTGGTGTTATCAGCGTTGTTCCCCGGCTGAAAGTCAAAACCACAGCACTGCACCAGCTACTAAGAAGGAGAAAAAATGACTGCTGTAGCTGAACCCAGGACGGGTGTGCAGAGTCTCCTTGTTCACACAGAGCAGCTCAGGTATGCAGGCGAGCATCCAAAGGATGGATCCTCAGCTGAGGGGAACTGGATTAGCTCCTTAAAAATTCATGGAGTTAAGCCAGTTTACATCAGCTGACTATCAGGCCCTCGCTGCATAAGTGCCTGCGGGAGCAGGAAAGGGTTTGTTTTGATAAACTCTCAAAAAATGGGAAATTACCATAATTTCTCTGTCTGGAATTCTTACAAGAAGGTTTCCTGTAAGACTTTCCCTGTGCCTTTCTACAGCCATACCAGATATAACAGGAAAAGGCTTTTATCCTAGTATTTTTCAGTGATTTTAAGCACAATGCAGATAGACAGAGGAATGAAGGGGAAAAAATGAAGGCAATATCGAAAACTTTCGAACTTTCTGTGCTGCAAAGTCACCAGATGAGGTATAATGGCATGTAACACTTGTGAGGGATGGAGAAATCTTTATATCAAAGCTAAGCTGTATATCCTTGATTTCAGTGCTTTATTTTGTTCTTCTTGCCAGTTCTGCAGGTCATTATTACTGTCTTTTTTTGCAGATGGCATAGTTTACATGAGACTTAGATCTAAAGTTTGCATTGCTAGTGTTACACTGCAGCTCCCTTTTACTTCAGCCTGTAACCTCACTTCAAAATCTCAGCTAAGCACACTTCCAAGGTGCAAATATGTGGTGGGTAAGGAGAGAGTGGAGGTAGTCGGTGTTAGGGTGTCAGCTGCAGTTACTGAGCTGGTGGACTGAGAAAACCAGAAGAAAATGAGATGGCAGCTTGCTGCTGGACTCACTTGGGAAGCTGGAGGAATACTGCAGTGGGCAACAGCTTTTGCAGCATGCTGGCTCCTGCATGGAGCAGGCATGCCGTGCTGCAACCTGCACAATTGGCAGCTGAATGTATGGCAGTGTGGGCCAAAAAAGCATCCTCCAAGCCTTCTTGACGTTCTTCCTTCACTTCTGAGTCATCTTTGCTGGATCCGGGGAAGGCACGGCCATACACAGGCTCTACCCTTCTTGCTCCCATTCTGGCATGCCTGGCATCAATGCTACCCTCACACTTCCTCTGCATGGGATTTTCCATCCAAAAAGTGGATGGAAGGCAGAGGTGGGGGGCCCTGGTGTCCTTTAGGCAAAGTGCTACCCATAAATGACCAAGAAATGTCTCCCTTGCTCAGAGCAGAATGAATTCAACAGAGGCTGAGGGAGTATAAATGCAGAAATATGTCACCACTGTGGGACACATATTGAAATCTAGCACAATGAAAAACACAGGTGGTGATTTTAAGGATGTTTCCCTTTTTAGCTGACACTGACAGAAGCAACCCATTGTTCAGAAGTTTAATGGTCCCTGGACAAGGACCCTGCAAACAGCCCCTTTACCTCTTGGGTGGTTCTGATGCCAAATAGGGGAAGGAAAAGCTTATTCCTGAGGCTGACCTATTTCTGCAGAGCAGCTGCAAGCCAGGGTAATAATCCACTTATCATCTGGTGAGAAACCCACAGCAGCACCTTGCAGACAGGTGCTGTCTTGCAGAGCTCTGGTTCATCAGCCCATGTGTGGTCTGTCCAAAAGATGGGGTGGTGTCGACTACTGATGCTTTTACTTGAAATTTTACTTGGTGGTGGCTTTTACAGAAAGCCTTACAAAACACCCAGAACTGCAAAACTAACAAGAACTAGAGTATAGCAGAACATTGTGGGGACAATCTGTCATTAAAAAATCTTCAGAGCATGACAATGTTTCACCAAGGAGTCATTCCCATTTGCACAGGAAAGTGGTGGAATCACCGTCCCCAGAAGTGTTCAAAAACTGTGTAGACAAGGTCCTGAGTGACATGGTTTAGTGGTGGACTTGGCAGTCCTGGGGTAAGGGTTGGACTTGATGATCTTACAGGTCTTTTCCAGCCTAGTTGATTCTATGATCTGAGACAGCATTTTCTGATGCCTTGCAGTTTCAGGATAGCAATGGCTGAGAGGTGACCAGCGTCCCCAGTGGCACACCTTGCAGCCTTGCTAGGTGGAGGGTGGTGGAGCACAGGCCGGCCCTGGTGCTCGCTGATCAGCTATAGCAATGTCACCAGGTCTGGTGTCATGGCAAAAGCATGACACTGAAAAGTGAGATCTCTGCAGCTCCATACAAAGCCACATAGCTCTTTGGCCAGATGCCACTGTCCTGTATGGCTTTCTTGACTTCCTCACAAAGCTCACACTAGGGATGCTCCTGAGGTCAGAGCAGGTAACAGTTCTTCCTACTTCAGGGCCTGGAGGGGAGGTGAGGTGGGAACCTGTGGTTTATGTGCTGCTGGAGGCTGCAGTGAGTAAGCTATTTCCTCCTGACCAGAGCATGCATGCAAGCAAAGGACCTGCTTAAGCCTCCTAAAAGACCTTGTTGCTGCCAGCACATAACTCACGTCAGTTCCCACTTATTAGCAAATCTTTCCCATATCAGGAATGAGGTAACTCTCACTCACCCAGTTACCTGTGTCTTCCAAGAGCCTCCCAGGCAAAAAGCAAGCTCCACTGAGCAGGTCTGTGTTATTTGAATACTTTTGCTGAGCTTTCCCTGGATAAAAATTACCTTACCCCAGGGGACTCCTGTGCCCGAGGGACCACATACATTCTGCTGGGCATGTCAGTCAAGTGCTGGCAGAGCGTTAAGACTAACTCCTTTTGTGGGTTTGGTGACCTACAAAGAAGAAAGTGGGTGTATGTGAAAAGAGTGTGGAGCTCATTATATTTTATGTTTCAAGACTTGTATTACGATTTATTCAGGACACATTTCTACCACTAAGTACTTTGGGTGAAGACATTCCCAAACTGCCTGGGAATCATCTCCCACTGACTAGCTGATCTCCAGCTCCATCTGTCTTGCCCAGAAGAATCCCTTCAAGCATTGTGAGATACCAGGACCTAATAGGCAGGGAAAAGTACTCTGCTGCCTTTTTCCTTTCTGTGTTAGAGCATTCTTCTGAAGAGAAGTGGAGTGGTGTACTACACAGGCCACCCGGTCCATTAGGATTTTGGGTGTGCTCATTTCCTATACTTATGTGTTACATGGGCTTGGTGGTATTGGATTTTCTCTATGTTCTTGATATTAATAATAACAACAACAACAATAATAGGTTTTAAAATGTCCTCTGTTCACCCCCTGCATCCCTGTTTATGGATGGCATTGCTGCTTGGTAAATCTCAGTATTTACAACAGATCCAGTTGTTAGCACTGAAATCACGAAAACAAAGCAGAGCTGACTTCTTCAGGCATCTGATGAATCAGCAACAACCAAAGTTAAAAAGCTACAAGTGACCAGACTGATGGGAATATATTACATGTAAGATCCAAAAGTCTTGAATGTGAGTGCATTAAGTAATACAATCAGCCATTGTGAGGATTTCATAAGGATGGGCATGTTGCAAAAGAAGGGTTGCTTTGGTGTTTGTCTTTTGCATAGAAATCCTTTATGAATACAAAGCATGATTAAACCAATAGTTCCATGAGCACCAGAAATAATGATGCCTGGTTTCCAATAGCTCCTTCCTGTGTGGATCCTCTGCTGGCTGAGACAGATCTCATTAGCTTTTCCCTCAGCTGGCACTAGAAAGTTCTTGAAAATTCCTGTCCACCTCTTTTCATAAAACTTACAGTAACACTTTTATTCTACCTCTTGGCTTGGCTGAACTCATGCAACAGCATCAAAAGTGACCGGGCAATAAGAATGAGCAGAGAGGTCTAACTACAGGGTGCTACACGTGTCCATAAGAAATCAGAGCTGTGGAATGCCCTTACCAGACTTTATGGTTGCTGCACTGTGCTGTGGCTCTGCATTCTCCTGTGTCATCCCAGAGCAAATAGGATATTCAGTGGCAAGGAAAGCTCACAACATGCCCCTGTCCTGTTGCACATAAAGTGAGTCTGTCTTTGTACATTGATGGCATTCATACTGTCATCATTTCTGAGATGTTTAGAAAAGTTCTCAATGTGGAGGCTAGTCCAGAGATTGGTATCCCTTCAGGTCAATTTTTCAGGAGCATCAGGTGATATTTCCTTCCCCCCTTCTCCCACTGACTGAGAGCCTCATTTCAGATATTACCCAGGGGGTTCAGCCTGGCTCCCCTTTTGTCTGCTCTGTGCTCCAGCAGAGGAGAAAGAAGTAGGTTTCCTTTGTTTCTTGAAGCCTATATGAGGGACATGCCTACATCAGAGGACAAATCAGAGAAAGGTTATCACCACGTTCCAGTATTTTAAGAGTGGCTAAAAAAAAAGATGGAGACTCCCTTTTTACAAGGAGTCACATGGAAAAGATGACTAATGAGTACAAGTTACTCCTTGGGAGAATCTTATTGGACTCAAGAGGAAAATTTTTCACAATGAGAACAATTAGCCATTGGAATAATCTCCCCAGGGTAGTGGTAGTTTCACCAGTGTTGGACAATTTTAAGATTCATCTGGACAGGGTGCTGGGACATCTTGTCTAGACTGTGCTTTTACCAAGAAAGGCTGGACCGGGTGATCCTTGAGGTCCCTTCCAACCTGGTATTCTATGATTCCACGAAATCCATTTTGCGAGCTGTCCATGGGATATTCCCTTCAGGTCAATTTTTCAGGAGCATCAGGTGATATTTCCTTCCCCCCTTCTCCCACTGACTGAGAGCCTCATTTCAGATATTACCCAGGGGGTTCAGCCTGGCTCCCCTTTTGTCTGCTCTGTGCTCCAGCAGAGGAGAAAGAAGTAGGTTTCCTTTGTTTCTTGAAGCCTATATGAGGGACATGCCTACATCAGAGGACAAATCAGAGAAAGGTTATCACCACGTTCCAGTATTTTAAGAGTGGCTAAAAAAAAAGATGGAGACTCCCTTTTTACAAGGAGTCACATGGAAAAGATGACTAATGAGTACAAGTTACTCCTTGGGAGAATCTTATTGGACTCAAGAGGAAAATTTTTCACAATGAGAACAATTAGCCATTGGAATAATCTCCCCAGGGTAGTGGTAGTTTCACCAGTGTTGGACAATTTTAAGATTCATCTGGACAGGGTGCTGGGACATCTTGTCTAGACTGTGCTTTTACCAAGAAAGGCTGGACCGGGTGATCCTTGAGGTCCCTTCCAACCTGGTATTCTATGATTCCACGAAATCCATTTTGCGAGCTGTCCATGGGATATTCCACCAAATGCAGGAAGCTGCTGAGCTACAGAGGTTCTTCATCTGCAGCAGCCCTGGAGGAGCCCTTAGAGATCCTCTGGGGGCTCTGAAGGCTGTCTAGATTTCCCAGGATGGGAACTCAGGAAGATAAACCAACCTTTTAATCTTATATTTTAATTAAAGAGGTTGATGACATAAGCTGTTCAGATTTCTGGTGGTGAGTTGTGGGCCAGTAAAAGACTGGATTCTAATTTGAGTATTTTATAGCTCAGACCTATCTTTCTGGTCTCTGAAAGACCAAGTGAATTTTTATTTCTCACTTTCTTCAGGCATATAAAAGCATTTCACTCTAGAACACCACAAGTACAACGTGATGACACCGCATTGTTTTACAAGATGGAAACCTGTGTAATCTCAAGTGATCCCCATTGAAGTTAACACAGGCAGAGAAGACCACATTTTCATTAACTTGTGAATATACACATATTTTACAATGGTAGTTTGAGGTTGGAAGCAGTTGCCCATCTGTAATGTAGGGACATCTTGTTAGCAGATGTTATTTGTCTGAGAGGTTGAACTTATTCTAATGACAGTACTTTTAGGTTTTTTTTACATTTGTAGGACAAGGAACAAGCATAAAGACACAGCTACTATTCTACAAGCAGCAAATCGTTTTCTAGTTGAAAATACTGTATAAAGTCAAATTATTATTTTTTTACGTTGTGGACAGATTTGCTCAGAGAAGTGTATGGGGGCAAGGTGATATTGGGAAGCTATTTATGTAAGTAGCTGTTTCCTTGTATTCTAGGGAATTCATGAATGCAAAGCATACAGATAAAATCCTTCTCTGTGTGGGTGCATTTGTTGAGCAAAGTTGTCAGATGTCTGTTTAAAGGAAATAATACTTGTACAGCAGGTTTTCACAGATGTAGTGTGTGAAAATTATTATTAAAGCATTTCTAAGATATTTCCAGCAGAATGGAGAGGGTGTGATTTGTGAAACTATTATTTTGTGGTCAAAACAGAGAGAATTCAGCTGTATATGTGGTTTTCCTTTTGTGAGTCTTCTAGATGTTCCACAGTGAAGAAAAATATTTCAAGATGTTTGTCTTGATAGCTGCATGTGCTAATGCAAAGAAGTAAACAGCAACCCCCCCAGTGGTATAGGACCGCTGTGGTTGCTCCTGGTGGAAATTGTTCCTGTCTTTTTCAAATTTGTTGTGTCAGGCTAAACCCACTCCTCCTGGTTGGCTTAGGCTGCTGAAACACTTCTTCTTTCCTACATCAGATATTTTTTGCTGGGAGAAGGAGGCAGCATACAGACCACACCAGAGGCAAGAGCAATTTAGGAGAGCTCTCTGTATACCGCTCATCTTTCTTTTCCCAAGGAAAAGGGAAGATGAACAGGATGCAAGGCTGAAACTCCTCCTCTGATGAAGAGCAGCAGTTGGGATTTTCCTGGTTTAAAGCTAAACAAATGGGCTCTTTACATTGCTGAAATCTACCTTCAAACAGGTAATGCAGAGCATAGTTGGCAGAATACATGCTTTGAGCTCTTAGGCTACAGTAACCTTTGGGGGACCTTCTGGGCATGCAGGAGATGCCTATTAAAGGTAGTGTTGCTACCACTCTCATACGCTCTTCTTGCTGTAATTGAAGTTATAATTACCACTCCCATTCATGAAAATGGGTTATTGGCTTAAACTTCAGAGTCTGCTTTTCTTTTTTTTTCACTAGGGAGTAAGGGGGGACAGATTGGTTTCTGTTCCTCTCAGTGGCAAAAATGAGCTCTGAAGTTCACCCAAATGCATCCTAAATATGAAAAGAACAAAGAACACAAAGACCATGATTTGAAAAAGAACATTTGTTTCTTTTTTTTCCTCTCCTTTCTTTTTCCTTTTTTATTTTTTCCTTTTCCTTTTTTTTTTTTTTTTTTGTCAGCACAGTGATTTTGTCCTGATTGTTGTTTTAGAATGCTGGAGGTTGGCAAACATGGGTCAATCTGAATAAATATCTAAAATAAATAAATACAGAAAACCTGATTAATACCCAAAGCCTTTGTATTCCCAGATATACACATAAACCAGCTCCTCCCTGATTAATCAGGTCTGATTGTACTGTGTAATTCTTACCATTTTTTAATCAAAATTGAGAGCTCTAACTATCCAGAGTACTACATGTGTGTTCTCTGAAAAATTACACCACAAGCAGAGGCCATTTTTTTCCTACTCCTGCTACAAATTTCATACTGAACTTTAAAGGCAATTTCAGGTGCAGCTGAACACTATCCATTATCTTTGCCTGTATCCTAATCAGAGCAGCGCAATCTGCCTCCAAAAACTGTTCTGAATGGCTGCTGTTTCTGAAGGCAGATGCTCTTGAAAATGTAGCTGTCAATAGCTCCACTTACCAATGTTTTCTTACAAAGAAATATTGCAGTTAAGGTTTACTTGGATTTAACTACATGCTTATGATCATGCTGGCAAGGTATAATATTTTTTCCTGCATGTATGGAACGAATCAATAAGCTGCTCCTCCATGACCCTGGTTTTGCTTTTATTGCTGCCTGTATAAATCAGGAAGATCTCTGCTCAGATGGGTAGTTACACCTGGCTAAAATTGTGGGAGATTAGGCTCGATTTCCTTTGAAGTAGAAGCAGGTTTTTGTACAGAGAGAATAAACAAGCAGTTCATGGTTGCCTTGTCTCTGCACTGTTTTTCCCTGTTTTATTATTTGAACAAATAAGATTTTACTCATATATTACGCCAAACCAATGACTCCATCTAGCTACCCACAGCACACTTTTTATAGCAGAGAATACTCCTTTCTTGTCTTGCTGAAGCACATATTTTCACATGATTTGCACTGATAATATAATTCCTGTGAGTAGCTTGATAGAATATATCACTCTTCACAGTCTAGCAGTCCCCCTCCTTAAATAATGGAAGTGGTAGGCTTCTGGTAGGCTCGATTTTAAACATTTAAAATATATATAATGGTTTGCATACTGTGCAGTGATTTGTAAAATGTGAATGCCTACAAAAACCATGGTTACCAAGCATAACATTATCTTATTTTTACTTACACAACCAGTAAAACAGCTGGAGGTCTAAAATCATGGCCTGGCATTAAATGCATTACTACATTTGAACCATGCAGGATGAGGCTGTCCTTTCAATTGGAAGATAGGAAGAGAAAGAAAGTGTAGTGATTACTGGAAAATTAACACCTCCTATTTTAATAGACTGATTATACCAACAGTGCTTAAATAGAAACCCTTCAATTGAAATGAATTGGAATTTTATCTATCTATCTAAAGAGTGAGAAAGGCACAAGTGGCTTTGAGCTACACAAATTATAGTATCAATCTTCAGAGTGGAAATGGAGTATTAGTAGAAATGGAGTATTTTACTAATGGAAATTATGTCTTTTGTTTTAAGATCCACCTGTGTGACACTGTTCAAATTTTTTTCTTTTTATTCCTGTCCTTGAAAAAAGATCCTTATCAACAGTGCTGCCATAGTCTCCTGTTTTAACATCCATAATTGTAATTGACTTGCAATGCATTAAGCTGTAAGCCGTAAACCCAGGCCACTGCAGCAGGCCCACAGTGTTTAGGATGAGGTTTCCTCACCTCAAGCAGTGTTACCAAGCCATATCAGTAAGCCTTCACAAAAGTGGTGTCAAAGAAGAACAATTTTGCTACTGCTCTTGGTGCGTCAGAAATAACAACTAAATTGTTCTTCAAAAAATATGCCCTCATGGGCTTCATGTAGATGTTCAAGGTCTCCTGGGATGTAGTTTCAGTGGGGGCTTTTGCCTGGCAGGAGGCTGATGGGAGGCAAGGTGCTGAGCCCCTATGAGGCAAGGATGTTACCTCACTCCTGAAGGAAAACACCAATGAACAGGACACCTGGAAGACTACAAGACCAGGCAACATGGCACAGCCCAAAGCAAAGCTTATAATAGTTCAAAATGTGTTCATTCAGAAACAAACATTTCTCCTCATTTCATCTGCTCTCACACATCATGGCAGTGTCCCCTCTTGGATGCAGAAGCACGTTCTACCAAAATCACTCCAAAGAGTTCTCTAATTCCTCAGATTTCAGGAGTCTGAGGACTATCAGCAACACGAAGGGGTCACTCGGCACCTGATCACTGTGACTCCAATATCCGGTCAGTGAAGCAGGTGCAGATTGAAAACCGTCAGCACTTCACAAATCAGCCCCAAGAAGCTGTATACTCTTCCCCTAGGTAGATCTCTTATTCCAACTATAAGCCCATTCATAGCATGTGGTGGCTGCAGTGGGAATAAATGGCATTCAGGGGTCTCCTCCGACTCCAACAAAAGTATAAGAAAGGGTGGCCAGGAGCTGATACACTGATTCTTGCTCTGCCCATGCTGGGGAATAGTAGGAGATTCGGTGAAACCTTATGCTTGTGACATTAGGAGAATGAGATCTGATTCATCTCTCTGATAAAGCTTTGAACAAGGGACAGGGGGAACAAAAAGAGTTTGATTCTTCTCTCACAACACGAATTTTACATCAGTGATATTATTGGCTGTGTTTACACAGGCAGCTAAGCCAACTCTCAGACTCTAAAAAGTCCATTAAAACCAGGTTGTGCATCCCCCTGCAAAGCCTCCTAGCTTGCTTGTTATGCCAGTTGCACACTCCCCACCTCTCTGGGCACCAGCACTCTCCAGGCATGAACCCCCAGTCCCCAGCTCCTAAGCCCATGGGTCTTTGGTGGGGAGAAGTGCAAGTCCATCCTCTGATGTGCACATAGTCAGCCTGGGCACTGAAAACCTCCACCATGTGCTCAAGGAGCCAGGGTAGAAGCTTAGCCCAGGTAAAGAGCAGTGCTGCAACTGCCCAAGAACAACACTGACAAACCCTGGCTGAAAAGGAGACCCAACAGTGCCTTTACTTGTGGCACAAATATTGCAAAGGGATGGCAGTGGTGGTGATGGCACGATGTCCTGGAGTCAAAATCGACTTGTTTACTTTGGGGAGGATCAGAGAAGGACACGGATTATACAACTGAAAGGAAGAATGCGCCTAGTTAACAGCGCTGGCAAATAATGGAGGAAAAAAATCTGCACTTTTATTCAAAGAAGAAAATGAGCATTGTAGTAAATACGCAGACAATCCACACCAAGTACAAATCTGGTTTCTGTGTGTAAATGTGTGGTCTAGCTGCAATCTTTATGGAAGCTATTTCAGCTTCAAATGAATGTAGTATTTCTGAAATAGTTTAAATGAATGTGATCTGTCTATGAAAGGAAACAATGGATGTAGTAAACAAGCAAACATGTTGTCAATAGCCGAGTGAGAAGGACACTGAATTTCATCAGAGGAGGACTAATGTGGGATTTCTGATGTTACAACTGTTCAGAGCTCGTATTTGGTGGGTACAGGGATGGGTTTGCAGTTCATGGGGAACATGTCAGCCCTGCACACTCCAAAGTCAGGGGAAGGAGACCTGCTTTTAGCAATTTCCAGCCATACCAATGGGAATGTGTTCAAAAGTAAGGATCAGCTGCATGCCTTAAAAATCAAAAGCCTGTGCATTCAATGCAGTTCAGATGTGGTTTCACATTATTAGCACCTGGCCCTTTTCCTTATGACACCCTGCCTCAAAAAGACAATCTGCATTACACAAGAGCTTGGTAGGGCAGCCTGGTTCTCCTGCCCTGGCTATCCCTTTTCAGGTTTTGCATTTGCGGGGAGTACAGATGGCACACTGCAGGAAGGAAAGCTGCCCTCGCATGCGTCTAGTCAAACCCAGTGCTACCATCAGTGGTACCCGAGCTTTGTGCCGGTTCCTCTGTTGCCAGCTCCCTTGGGCATGCAGTCATGGCAAAGTTGAAGCTACTTTCCCAGCTGAGCCTGAGTTTGTACTCTCCAGTGAATCACCATGTGAGGAAGGGGAGGGAGGAAGAGTGGGACTGCCCCTCGTCCAGCCCACTCTTGGGCCATTTTTCATGTGGAGCTTGGTATATGTGCCGAAGTTTGCTCCCAGAGCGAGGGAAGCAGTCCAGGCATAACTGCTGCTCACCTACCTACTGTGTTCTGCCAGGAGCCAGGGCATCCCCCTGCCCTACTAAATGCACTGCCTGCACCAGGAAATCCCCAGCTAGCCCCTGGCATCTTTGGCAGAACTGCATGGGAGGTGAAGTCGGCACAGCAAGCAAAGCACAGCATTTTACTTTTAAAACAGAAAAAAAGATCCCACAAACATGCACCATGGTACCATTAATGTTACAGGACTTGCTAATTACTTACACATTCCTGACTTACAAGCATGTGATTTTTTGTAGCCTTCACTTTTCACTGGTGGTAGTTTTGTACAGTTCAGTTCCTTTTTTTGGGTAATGAAGAAGAACCTCAGCTTACCATCTGCTGCCAGTTAGCTGTTTAGTCCTTGACACACAACTGAAAGACTTGTGTGACTTAGGAAGTCCCACAAATGTTGCCAGAGGAACCTCAGCAGCTTTTCTCTCCACACCTAGTGGGGATGTGGGTTTACAAACACACTTTAAGGAGTTTAGTTTCAGGCTGAGCAGTTGGCTGTATTTAAAAGTCCTGCTCTCTGCTTTGTAAATCCATAAGATTTCATAGGTTCCTTCTCTTCAAGTTTCCACAGGAGAGCTTGTAAATGCCTTGGACCAAATAGCTGTGCAGTTAATGAACTGTGCATACACAGGCACTAAGTCCAGCTATGAATTCTCACTTAATAGTTTAACAAAGATATCTGGCTTCATATGCTTTTCATTCTTTTTAAAGTAGTGATAGGTTTGTCAATTAAATCCATCTTTAAAAAAGATTCTACCAAACATATGTACTGCCCATTGAGATTCACTTAATGTTACCTTTTCAACATGCTTTCCCAAGAGAAATAAACAACCTGATATTCTATTATAATCAGTGATTTTTTTTTCCTAACTTCTCTAAGTACCAAACATCTGACAGGATACTGCAAAACCCTCTGGAGAAACTTTTCTTTTATGGAGAGATCAGTGTGAATATTTTCACTCTGAAATGCACACAAGGCTACATTTTCAAAAGCATATGCTCCATTTGCGGATTTCAACCCAAGATACCCAAAGTTTGATTTTTCAGGGATGCTGAGCAAACATAACTCCTACAGACTCCAGCCAGAATTTTTCCTGTTCACCAAATCAAGTTCTGCATTGCTAAGGGGACCAGAGAGCATTTCTTGAACAGTTTTTACTTCCAATATTTCGTTACTGTGGAAATAGACTTAAGTGATACTTGATGGTATTCAGTCACAGATGACACAGGTCATAAAGCCGAAAAAGGAGTAAAACTCAGGTGTTGAAAATTCACCTCAGTGTGTGAGAAAGAGAGGAGGGGGAGAGTTTGTGAGTGAAAGCTTGACTCTTTGAAAAGGAGACAGATGGTTTGCATTTACTGGCATGAATATTACAAGCTTCAGGTGTCCCAAAATGCTGTAAAAAGCAACATTAGAAATTGGTCACAAATAATATGTCCAAAGGTATCCAGGAAAACAACGGCTTTTGCCTCTGCTACAGGTAATTAGGTGAAACCTTCCCAGATGTCCTTTTTTTAAGAAAAACCTCTTTGCTGAGTACGAGGAGCATGATGAGAAGCTGGTTCCATTACACAAAGCTACACGTCTGAAAGCATTTTTACTCTTTATTTTCAATATTGCTGGATCATTCCCCCCTTAGCACACCCTCAAACCTGCCCCCCTCCATTACTTTCTATAACTTTCAATCACATCCTTTATTTCCCCCAAGCAGGTAGTCCTTAATTACATTTTACAGACACAGCAATGCAGCACAAGCTGGTCAAAACAGCTGTGGGGAAGTTTTTGCTTTGAAGGAAATACTACCGGTGAGGATAATTTTGCATCTTTTTCTTCATTTGTATTAACACATTATCTTCTATCTCCTCCCAGCCAGTTTCCATATGCACAAATAGGTAGTGTTTCTTCCTAGTCACATAGGTGTTGTCTACTGTGACTTCCTGCATTTTCAATTTTGTGAGCCATTGTTCAAAAATGGATGCTTATTGCCATGATTTTGAAGATCATAGCAGAATATTTGGTACCCAAATATCACTGAAAGGTTTTTGTGAAGTCATTTACTAATATATATATGTATATATGTATTAGTCTGTGGGATACAAGGGAAAACATTCACAAAAATACCAGTTCACAAATCTTAATTTAGACTTCAAAAGCTTATGACACCCAGTGAGTCTCACTCAGACCAAAGAAAACACCAAGAGTCCTAGACACTCGCAAGGCCACCTACGGCTGTATTTCTCTATGGTCTTGGTCAGAGTTCCCCAATCTATCCCTCATTCAGGTTTTATTAAGTATTGCTACTAGATGATTTGTGGATAAATGGGCTCTTACTACAATCCACTCTAGTTAGCTTTGGAAACCTGTTGGTCCTGAGATCAACCACCAAGCTCAAGGTAGTACTAGCTTGTATTTGCTGCATTATGAAGCTGCCCCAGAAGACATGCAAGGTACGTTTGTAAGCATTTTCCCAGCAAACAATGCAAGGTGTGATTATCCTCTCATGTTGGCTTTACTGTGGAGGAAGTCTGTTTATTTGCATGGGATTATTTGTCATTTACATGGCTAAAAGAAAGTATACTGCAAGACCCTGAGGGTTAAGGGTTCTTGAGAGAAGGTGGAAAAAACTGCTTACATACTCCTGAATCACAAGAGTATGATTGCTGAGCTAACATTTGCAAAGCATCTTTTCCTAGCAAAAAGTGATATTTTTCTCTCTATGAAATAATTTCATATAGCAGAACTGTGATATGTAAAGAAATTTATTTCATAATTTGTGCTTATTAAAATATTCTTTTCACATTTCCTCTATATTCTGTTATTAGATCTTTTATTGGATATTAATGGATGTTCTTCAGCTCTCAAGGGATCTTGGACGTTTTCTCAAGTAACTTATAAAAATCTCTGAATTCTACAGATCTTGTTTTGTTCTCATGATGCTCACTTCTTATCTTTCTTTTCACTTTTTTATCATGTAGCATTGTAAGTACATTAAATTAGTAATGAAAAATGAAACCACAGGAGTCCTCTGTATTCTAGATAATGACTGACATGTCTTCTCACTTGTCTGTGTTACATTATAGTGTCATAACTTTCCTTTATATCCAATAATATTTTTCATTATTGCACCATCCACAGCACAGAACTGTAGGGTTTTGTTCGGTTTCTAACGATATTTTCCTTAAGTAAATCCATATCTAATAACAGCATTTATTTTCTCTTTCTTGCTGTGTAGTGAAAGGTAGCAAACAGATTTCTGTTAGACCTCATTTTGGTTTTACAGGTGCTCAAAGATGTCATCAACAGATATTAAAGAAGATACATCAGCAAATAAAAGAGGCCAAGGTGCAGTGCTGCTCAGGGGCTACAAAAGCTTTAGCTCTATGCGCTGGTGTCAAGAGGATTAAATGTGAATTTGACATTAAAGCAATGGATGGGGGGATCAGTGGCTTTGGGCTGAGATCCTCCCCAGGTGAGTGTGGGGAGGCTTCCCAGTGACAGACACAGCTGCTTCCCATCTAGTGCTATCAGATGCTGTAGTTAAGGCAGAACCTGTGGCTAGTTAGTGTCTTTGAACACACACCCCCCCACCCCCCCCCCCCATCCCATCTTATCTTTCCCTTTTATCTCCCTTTCAGGTCTGCTTGTTCATTGATTGGCTTGTGCCTTAGTGTAGGATTGATGCTTCTTTCTTTTCTATGGTATCTCTACTTTTCTTAGTTACCTTTGCTTTGGTGGCTTTCAGCAGAACCAAGCTAAACTCTGCAGCAGAGCTGTGGCTGGCTTTAGGGTGTGCTTGTACCCTGAATGCGTAATTTCTGAAAGCAAGCATGGTCTGTGTCTGGAGAGACACTTGCAGTTACGGGAGAGCACAGGAGTCCATAAGCTGTTCAGAGCCCTTAAAGTTTCAGTCCTTTCCCACAACTACGCATGAAAAGATGCTGTGGTGGATCACAGAGATGCCCTTCAGAGGTAGGCTTGCTGGAGCTTCAGGGCCACGTGGTGAGTAATTTCTTGTACTGGATGTTTCCACATAGGTAGCACGTGGAGGCTGTGTGTTTCCTCCTGGAGGGAAGAAGTGGGGGAAATATAAAATGTGTGTGCAGGGAACCTCCTGCCTTTCCTGAAGTCGAGATGTGGAAAGGCTGAATTTCTTTGAGAACTAAAAACACATTTAAGTGCTTGCAGTAACTAAAGTCACATGCTTAACATATTCATTGTCAAATGTTTTTGTTTCTGGTAATCTCCATTCTCCCTAAACTGAATTTTATGTTGTGGTGAACTCTGGAACTGCTTGTAAAGGTGTTTCTATGGCCCAATAGCAGTTTTAAAACAACTGATCCCCAGTGCTCCCCTTGTCAGCAGAGTGACAACGCCCCCTCCCAACCCTACAGCAGCTTAGAGAAGCAGGGCTCTGGGTTGGAGCAGGGGTGATGGGGCTGTGTGCTGGAGGTAACCAGTGACCTCGATCTCTGGTAAGCAGGCTGCCCATTGGAACAAGAAACAAACCAGGGGGACAGGATGCCGCAGAAAAAGTTTCTTGACTTTGATCTCTGTACATTGACACGTCTTGCTTTAGTCTTCCCCTCTGCCAGTAGTTTATTTTGCAAAGGGGTGGCTGGAAGCAAAGGGCAGTTGCTGATGGCTTAAGACTTCTGCTTGTTGTGCACAGGACACAAGGACCCAATTGTAGTTTACATAAGTACCTGCCATTGCTTATGGTTATGTAAAGTAGGGATGAATATCTAAACCCTGATATCAAAAGCCTTTTACACATGAATGAGTCCGTTAAGAGGGAAAGAAAACAAGGCAGAGCCGTGCCAGTGAAAGCACGGATCACTTCACATTTTAGTTTGTGGAAGAGCTGAAAGTAAAGATAAACAATGAAAACATATGGTATTTCTCAACCACTAGGTCAGTAGGAAAGGTAATAAT